>NC_056735.1:715393447-715415947 GCF_019279795.1 Protopterus annectens | reverse complement strand
ATGTTGTCTGACTGAATTGCTATCATTCCTAGAGGGAGGGAGTCCAGAAATACATGCAACACCAAAAGCACCATCCTCATCTCCAGAACATTTATGTGCAAATGAGCCTGGTATGGTTGCCAGATGCCTCAAACTCTCTTCCTGAGATAATACCCACCCCCCACCATCTCGGAAGCGTCCATGGTCACTGTGGCTTGTGGATGAGGAGGATAAAGTGACGGCCTTGAGACAGCAAGGGAGAGTAAATCCCCCACTGGAGATCCTTTTTGCAGGAATTGGTTATTCTGATTTTGTGCGTCATAGGAAGATCTAGAATTGACCATTGCATCTAAAGTAACCATTGAAGTATTTTCATGTGGAAATGAGCTAAGGGAATGACAACAATTGAAGCAGACATTTTTTCCAGTACTTGGAGAACTAGTTTGGCAGTAGTTCTTTCCTTTCTGATTAACAACTTTACACGGTGGTGAAGATCCTCTACTCTGTCTTGTGAAAGTTTTGTTATCATTGTAGTCATGTTTATCTCTGCTGCTATGAAGACCAAGCTCTGACATGGCTCTACAGCAGATTTTTCGCAATTTATGGTAATACCTAGGGAGCTGTAAAGTATAGTCCCTGGCTTGTAGCAGAGGATGCCTGGTCAGGGCGTATATGAGCCAGTCATCCAGATACGGAAACACCTGAAATCCTCAGTGTCTCAGGTGAGCCGCCACTACTGCCATGCATTTGGTGAGCACTCTGAGGGCTGTAGTGAGTCCAAAGGGCACAGTTCGAAACTGGAAGTGACTACCTCCTAGCTGGAAGCACAAGCACCTTCTGGATCATCTTTCCAGTCATATGTGGTAGTACGCATCCTGAAGGTGTATAGAGCATATCCAATTGTCTTTTTCCAGAAATGAAAGTATTGGCTGCAGTGTCACTATCTGGAACTTGGGACATTTTCACAGATTTGTTTAGATTGCCGAGATTCAAGATGGGTCTCCAGTCCCCTGTTTTCTTTGGAACTAAAAAGAAACCATGAATAAGTTCCGGATCCTCTCTGGTCTGCGGAGACTTCTTGGATGACACTTTTTCTTAGCAACTTTTGAATTTCTACTGCTGCTTGTTCTTTCTGATTGACTGGAACATCTGGAACTAATTTGTTTACGGGAGTGGGGAAGTAGAAGGGAATAATACATCCCCTGGCTATTATGTCCTGCACCCATTTGTAGTTTATCTCTTGCCACGTTTCGTGGTGCAGGGATAATTGCCCCCCACCCAACTGCCTCCAGAGGTAAGCAATCGGGCAGCCCTTCAGAAGTGCTGAAAGGGCCTACCAAAGAAAGACTCTCTGGAGCCCTGAATCTGCGAGTCTCCCCTGCCACGAAGGCGGCATCTTCCATTATTGCCCCCCACCACCACCACCACCACCTTTAGAGGAACTTTCACCAAGTGTGTCCTGGAAAGACCTTTGTGGTTTTCTGAACCACATTTTCCCACTACCTCTCTGACCTTTGGGAAAGGATCTGGCAGGTGTGGAAAAACGTCCTGCAACAGCAGACATGGTCTTTCCTTCCTGTTCACACCTGGTAAGCGTTTCTTTTACTTTCGGCCCAAAATGAGAAGAGCCATCAAAAGGGGCATTAATGAAGGAAGACTCGAAGGGCTCCACAAAATCACAAAGGTGCATCCAGGCCTGACTCCTGAGAGAGATACTTGAACCCACAGCCCTACTCATTCCATTTGCAGCATAAGATAAGAGTCTCATGGAAGAACTTACGACTGAATTGAGAGTAGTGAGCTGAGCAGAGACTTTATTTGCCATCGCGTCAGGAACAGCTCTTGGAGGGAGTCTGAAAGCTCCTTCAACAGATCCCTCTGTAATCTGGTAAAGTGGGTCAAGTAGTTCAGCAACCATAAGGCAAAAGTCGTTGATGAAAACACACACTTCACATACCTATCCATGGTCCTGGAATCCTTATTGCGGGGGTGGACAGAGGAACTGGTCTCAGATAGTTCCTTTTTAGTGGCCGCCGCCATGACTATGGCATCAATTGCTACGCCTTTATTTAAATATGGCTTGTCCTTGGGGGATGTAATGTACATTTTTGGCCTCCTTGGAGTTGGCTCTATGGAATCTGGGATCTCCCAAGCCTTCCGAGAGATTAACTTAAGCTCAATGGAAGGAGGGATCACCCAAGAGGTTGAGGGGCGAGACCCAAAAGCCTTCAGGTACAGTGACTCCTCAGCTGAAAGGGATGTGGACTGCCAGTCATCTCTCTGCTTTAAAATTTCCAGGATGTCTCCAAAAGAGAAATCTTCAAGAGGTGACTATGGGGATGTAATTGACTCCTCTGGAGAGTCTAGATGCTTCCTCTTGCGAGTTCTCTTCCAAGGGACCTCAGCAGTTGGGGTAGTCTGGGGAAGCTTCAGAGGGGGAGGGTCCCCCCATCGGACATCCTGAGGCCTGGTGTCTCTGCGGTCCTGTGAAGAGGGTATGCGAGAAGGCAACAATACCTCCACAGAACTGGAAGGAAGATCTGAGACGGACTGTGTCTTCGACTGGGATATAGTCAAAACCCTCCTCATGACCTCAAAAGCAATCTGCCCCTGCTCCGAAGAACACCCCGGATCTTTCAAAGAGAGCCAAAGGAATCTCTAGCAAAGGAGACAGAAGCTCCAAGGTAGAGGTAGGAGCTGAAATTACCAGTGCCAAAGCCCCCAGAGGCAGGCTCAGATCTGTAGAGATCCAAACAGACTCCGCAAACCCGACTGGAGAGTGTCGGCTCCTAGAGGTTTCCTGCTCCGACTGGGTGGAAATGCTCAGGGCAGACATCGGATCAGAGTAACCTATGGGTTCTGGATCCGAAACAGACACAACTTGGACATTGGAATCTTCCGGCTCCTCAGCCAAGGGATGGATCGAAGGGCAAGTAGGTGCCAAAGGGGAGGAGTGTGTCTGATCAGATTCCTTTGGGTTCGAATCCAATAACAAACTGGCCAAGGCCGGTGTCTTTAGCAGCCTCTGCACTACACATCATCGTCAGACAATCTCCTGGTAGACAGAGTAGAAAGGGGTGGGGATCCTGACTTTGTCAGAAATGGAGATGGCAGCCTAGAAGGTATTGGTTCCAATGAAGAACTGTTCCTATATCTAAATACAGAGGGAGCCAAAGAGGTCCTAGCCAAGGTTTCCAGCTGCTCAGTCAAACTCTTGGATCCAGTGACAACTGTCTGCTTCAAGGGTTCTATTGGAGCAGACAGTCTAGGAGCTTTTTGCTTTGGCTCCGAGGAAGACTTCGGCACTGAAGAGGAATGTTTTGATGGTTTGTCAGATTTTGCTGATTTGTCAGACTTGCAGGACTCAGCAGAAATAGTCTCAGAGAAAGGAGTTTTCAGCAGATCCTTTAGAATAAGTTTATTTTTGCACTCCATCAGAGCCCTTTGATTAAAGCTATGGCATATGGAGCAAGATTCTTGGAGATGAAGAGGCCCCAAGCAATACACACAAAGTGCGTGAATCACTTAGGGGCATCTTTTCCCACACCGTTCACATTTCTCGAAATCAAAAGGTTCCCTTCTGGTTTTTGAGACAAATCTGTCAATTAACATACACTGAAAAAGACACACACACTAGAAAAAGTCCTCTAACTTAAATGGACGGAAAGGCTTTAGAAGATAGCAAGAAACATTTTTTTTTAAACAGAAATCGTTCTCTAACTCAAACGGACGATAACGGAGATAAAAGAAAGAAGAAAGGAGAGCAATAAACGTCCTCTAACTTAAACGGACATATGCAAACATCCTCTAACTTAAACGGATATTAAGGGAAAACAAGGGAAACAACACTCACTCTTTGTAATGAAAAAGTTGGGTAAGGATATACGAAAAGATAGAAAACTATACTAGACTAACTAAAATTACAAAAGGTTTAAATTTAAAAGATTTAAATAATAAAGAAAGCACTTAGCCCACAGCTTGCTTAGGAACCACGTCTTTTACAGAGTGGCAAATGAGATTTGAGGAAGTTAGGAAGTTGCATTATGGGTAAGGGAGAATGCCCACGAGCTTTGTTGAAGGCCTCAAGCTTTTGTAACAGGCCTACACGGATCCGACACATCAGTGAGAATAAAGCCGAAATTGACAACAGCACATCAAAAGTTATGCAATTACCATGATAGACCCAGGTTGTCTTGTTTTCGCCTTGTTCAACCTTTGGGGGTTATTGCAGCCAATTGTATCTGATCTCTGCACCTCTCAGGAGTTGTAGATCCGGGGCTCTGACTCCTCCCCTACCCATAATTCCCCTCTTCCTCCAAAATACCTCAGACTGAGTTTGCCTGCTCATTAACACAGCATTTTTCACTATCTTGATAGAAAAGACATTAGGCCTCAACCTGGACTAAGAATTGGTTGCAAAGAAATAACAATTACCTGAGGTTGTAGTACAGCAAGGTTCCTGGTGAGGTCCATCCATTCAAAGAGGAGCAACAGGTAACAAATGGATGCTGAAGCAGATGAAAACAAGACAACCTGGATGTATTGTTATGTTAAGTAAATAGCTTTCATATCCAATGATGTCTGTTTTCATCTGATTCAACCCTTGGGGCAGATTCCCAACCTAAACACGGGAGGCATCAATGAAGGATATTCCTGAGAATGGTGGAGTCAAAGGATGTACAGGATTTGGACTGTATATCCAGCTTTTAATGATACATGAATATGTGAACTACAAAACCAAGTCACTGCAGCACAAATTTCATCAACAGGAATTCTGCGCATAAAGGCAGTAGATGTAGCTATAGCCCTTGCCAAATGAGCCCTTGGTTTCTTAAGAAAGGTGAGACCTAACTTGTCATAGGCAAAGAGTATACAATCAAAAAGCCACAATGACAACATGACCTTAGAAACACGTTGGCCCACTTTAGCTTTAGAGAAACCAACAGCTGATCAGATTTCCTGATATATTTAGTACTATGCAAACAGTATCTGAGTTGTCTGTGAATGTGAACATCTAATTAATGTAAAGAATACGTGACTTTATTAGAAAATTTTGGAAAGAACAGTGGTATATTGATAGTCTGATTAAGGTTAATTTTAGATGCCACCTTTGGGATTAAAGTAGGATTTGTTCTCAAAAGCACTCTTATCCTTGCGAAAGACCAAATAAGAGATTTTACAAAAAGGTGCTTGCAATTCAGAAATTGTCCTCATGAAATTAACTACCACGATAAAAAATTTCTAAGAAAGGAATTTCAAACCCACTGAGGTTGCTGGTTCAAAGGAAGCTTGAGTTAAGGTTTGTAGCATGACAGTTATGTCCCAAGGAGAAACTGGTTCCCATATAGGATACTCAATAAAAAAGTTCTTTTGAAATCTGGAGTGAAGCTAAGAGGGGTTGATTATGTCCAATGTGAAAACTGGAAATGGCTGCTAATTGAACCTTGATGTTGAAAAACTGTAGCCTTTGTAGAACAAATCTGACAAGAAGTCCAGGACGGAGGAAAGAGGCAACAAAAAGGGATCTATTCCCTTGGAAGCTGTGCAAGCAGAAAACCTTTTCCACTTTCTGAGATAAACTTTCCTGGTATTTAGTTTCTGTAATGCTGACAAAATATGAACTACAGAAGCAGACAGCCTGGCATCTCTGGTCACCATTAAAATTGAAAGAATCATGCAGTTAGCTGCAAGGTCTTTGGGTTCAGGAGAGGATGTTCGGATGGGTGACTCAGGAGATCTGGATGTCAATCCAATGTCCAGGGCTGACATATTAGATGAGGCCAGAGAAGTAGAACCAAACTTGCTGGGGGCCAAAATGGAGCAATGAGAATTACCGTGGGCTTGTGCCTTCTAGCTTTCTGAATAAATTTAATTATCATTGCTATGGGAGGAAAGGAGTAAAGAAGACCCAGGGGCCACCTGTGGACTACAGTATCCCTTAGTGACTTATCCTGTGGAGGAATTAGGGCAAAGTAACTGCCACACTTGAGGTTTACGTACAAAGCAAAAAGACCACAGCAAGGTGCCCCCCCCCCCCACCTTTGAAGATTTGATTCACCATTGCTTGATTGAGGGACCACTTGTTAGGACGAAGAATGGACCCGCTCAACTTATCTGCTAGAACACTGAAAGTCCCCAGAATACACACTGTTATGAGAAAGCAACAGAAGGACAATGCCCACTGCCACATTCTCATGGCTTCCTGGCACAGTAGATATGAGCAAGTTCCACTTTATTTGCTGATATACCAGACTACTTCCATGTTGTCTGTCAGGATAGAAATCACAAACTTGGGAAGTGAGCCCTGAAAAGCCTGCAATGCCAGGATATTGATGGGAAGACTGGCCTCTGTCTGTGACCAAGAACCTTGGACCATCTTCCCTTTGAAAGGCCCACCACCACAGGAGGGATGCATCTGTGGTTAATGTAGCCACTGGAGTAGATTAGGAGAATGGTCGACCTTCCAGGACCACCTGGGAAGTCAACCACCATGTGATGGGAGATCTGCAAATAGGGGTTAGACAAATTTAAGCACGAAGAGGGTGCGATAATTGGGACCAGTATATTGAAAAAGACTGTTGAAGAACTCTCATGTAGTATCTCGCTTGGGGAACTAATGTGATCTCTGAAGCCATCAGCCCTAACAGCTGAAGAATGAGTCTTACAAGAGGAGAGGGGTGTTGGAAAACCTGAATGGCTACCTGACATAGGGATGACATACTAGACACTGGGAGTTTGTCTATCTGACAGACCGTATTCAGGTGATGTTCAATGAAGTCTATCTGTTGTGTAGGTGTCAAGTGACTCCTTGTTTGACTGAAATACCCAGTTTCTGATCAAGTCAGAGCAAGAAGTCCTCTTGCTGGACCAGAAGATCCCTGGTTAGACTGGTGAGGAGCCAGTTGTCTAAGTATGGGAACACCTGGTACCCTAGCAGTCTGAGACATGTTGCCACCACTGTCATGCATTTGGTAAACACCCAAGGAGCAAGGAGCAGTGCCTTGAACTAGTACTTATTGGCGCTAAACTAAAAACTGAGAAATTGTCTGGACTGCCTCGCTATCTTGACATAATAGTAGGCATCCAGAAGATACACAGAGCATATACAGTCATTCTTCCTCAGAAGAGGTAGAATGGACTGAAATGTGACCATTCAGTACTTTGCCGGTTTTACAAACTGATTGAGGTGACTTAGGTCCAAAACTGGCCTGAGGTCCACTGTCATTTCTGGAACAAAAAAAAACCTGGAATAGGATCTGGATCCATACAGGCCAGGGGATCTACTGGATCATTCTTTTCCAACAGCTTTGAAACTTCTGCTATTATGGATTCCATCTGAGTGGGTAGTACAATCAGAATCCTTCTGTTCATTTGAGGATGGGAACAGTGTAGCCTCTGGCGACTATCCTCAGGACCCATGTATCTAGTGTGATGGCCTGCTAGGCTTGAGTGCAGGGATAAGAAAACCCCAACTGCCTCCACAGTGCCACAGTTGGACAGTGTTTTAGGAGTGCTGAAAGGACTTCTCAGTGAAAGGACCACAAACTTCTTGATTCTGTAGGCTGTCTCTGCCTCCAGGGAGACAATCAGTGAAACTGTCACCTCCCCTGCCTCCAGAGTGCCTATCCACAACAGTGTCCTGGTGAAATCCCTGAGATTTTCTAAATCATATCCTCCCCCCAGTTTCCTAAAAAAGTGATCTGAGGAGTGCAGAAGCAGATCCCAACAGCAGACAGGGTCTTACCATCTTGCTCACTGCCGGTGAAGAGTTTCCTTACTTTGGTCCAAAGTTTGTCAGACAATCAAAGGGGAGCATTAAGGAAGAACATCTTGAAGCCTTCCGCAAAGCTGCACAGTTACAACCAGTCTACGCCAGTACCTCCTGCTCTAACTGTACCATCAGCTGTGTTAGAAAGCAGACACATGGATACATTGGCTATCAGTAAGGAACACAGCTGGGACTCCACTGTTTTCTGGATGTGCAAAAGTAAGCTACCCAAGAGAGACTCGACGACTTCCTTGTTCAAGTCACTCTTGAATAAAGTCATATGGGCAAGGTAGTTCAGCACTCAAGTGCAAAAGTCACTGATGTATACGTCCATTTCCTAAACTTGTCCAACACCCCTGACTCCCTGTTAGGAGGAAAGGCAGATGTACTCTCTTCCATGAGTTCTTTCTTTGTGGTTTCAACCACAACCATGGCATCTAAAGGGGGACCCTTGCTCCAGTGTGCTCTGTCCTTTGATAAAAAACGATCATGTCTAGTTTCTTTGGAACTGGTTCCATCACATCAGCATCCTTCCATGCCCACTGAGCTACCAGATATATGACGGCATCAGCAGGCGGCACCAAGAGGTAGAAGAGCCTGCCTCAGAAGCCTCAATGGAGAGTATATCAATGGACCAACACCCTTGATGTTTTATCAATTTCAGAAGGTCACCAAAGGTGACATCTTCCAGATGGGATCATGTAGATCCTTCACTGTTATCCAAGTTTGTCTCTTTTATGAATGACTCCAGGGAGGAGTCAAAATGTCTTCTCTTGCACACCTTGTCTCATTGAGATTTCCGGAGAAGGGTCAGAATCAGACTAGGAACTCGTTTGGAGAGCAATCTTGAGGCTGAATGAAGCAGACTGCCCCCATATTCCTGAGTATGCAGAGTTAGAAGCAGTATCCAATAAGTGTTGGGACAGGAGCAGCATGTATGGATGACCCCTCTTCTCTTGGTCTGGCAAGAACCTTTTCAAATTCCCCAAAAGCTGAGGCAGCAATCAGAGCCAAATGGGCAATCTTCTAATCTAAATGAGATATAGAAGACCCTGCTCCGCTCCAACCCACACTGGGTAAAAAGTTGAAAACAGAACTGAGCTACCCGAGCCGAGGCTCCACGGGGAACAGAAGGATTTGAAAGCTTTGGCTCAATCGCCTGAGTCCCAACACTGAGGCTTTGGCTCTGTGAATCTTCCTGATCGGACTGAATCAGAGTCAAGAGTGCAAGGGATACTGTTGAAGTTGAAAGGACCACTGACTCCAACGTGAGTGTTCTGGGTAGGCTCAAACCCTTAGGCATCAGATCCGATGGTCATACCAGAATACGATATATCAATGGAGGGTAGTTGGACCTGCACCTGGTGCGCCCAATGGGGATGGTGCCAGGAGAAATCCTAGTTGAATCTGTGTCCGTAGAAACCTCTGATCATATCAACATCAGTGTTTCAGTAAGGCTATCTTTTGGTGATGGACCCAAGAGTTCCACTGGTAACCATTTTCTGTTTTTCTCTGATCTCGTTGGGATCCTTTTCTTTGGATTTTTGGCTTTTCCACTTTTTTGCTGGAGAAGCAGGAGAAGTCAATGGCAGAGCCAACAACTGAGAAGTGGTTCCTGATTGGGCAGGGATCAAACCTTTCAAAACTACCTTGTCTGTGTACACTCGTAAAGTCCTTGTACCGAGGAAGGCAGAAGCTTCACACTGTACATCCAAATGTGCTACCCCCAGGAAATGCACATAAAACATATGACGGTCCTGCAGCAGAGTCTTGAAGCCACAGGACAAACACTTTTTAAAGTCTGGAACCTTGTCAGTCATTAGGGATATCCTATCCAACAAATCCAGAAAAACAATATAGACAGAAAACTCTAAATAATGACTACAAAGGACAGATCTAGTTAAAGGATTTTCTAAACACTACAGCTATGGTTATTAACAACAATAATAGTAATAAAAATACTAAGCTACCTAGCTTTCTGCTTTATTTTGTTTTTATATTGGTAGAAAATGTAAACAAAAAAGGAAAATATGCCTAAAAATAACAGAAATTCAGAAAAACAAGACATAGCTTGTTTTTCAGGCAGAACCCTCTTATACATATCATTTTAATCGGGTAGCAAATGAGATCTGAGGTATTCTGGGAAGACAGGGAACTGTGGGTACTGGAGGAGAGAAAGCCCTGAATCCACAGCTTCTCAGAACTGCCAAATTTAGATCCGATGAGTTCTGATAAACCACAAAGTTGAAATGGATGAAAACAGACAACAACGGATTGTCAGGCATCACACTGATTTCAGGCAATGGATACATCGTCAAAACTGAAAATGATCAAGATGCAACTGAAAAATTAAAATGTGCAGAATCATAGCTCTGGCAATATTCAATATCTGAGTTAAAATGTTAATAAAATATCACTGTAAGGGTTATATTGTAGGGATAAAATTACTAAAATATTCATTTTTGTTCAGAAGCTAATTTCACACAACAAATACAAAAAATTATTTCAAAGCTAAGCTGAAAAATCAATAAAAAAAAAAGCATCCTGATGTCACAGCTCTCACACTCAGGCACTCAAAACAAACAAACAAAAAAAAAAGTACTGCACTGCCCGTTTGGGATCAAAATAATTACAAATGCCAAAGCACTATGACTGTATTGGCCAAGTTAAACAGGTGCTAGTTAATAACTGAACACTCAATATTCCTGCTCAACCCTTTCAATATATTTCTTTCCCCAAAAAAAATATTTATTTTGATTTTTCCAAAATACAAGATCAAACAAAACAAAAATACAATGTAAGAGTATACTGGTTACATTATTATAGGTGAACAATACCTAAACAAAATCATGAAACTAAATTATTTACAACTGTACAAAAGTGCCATATATTATGTTATCACAACCATTTAGTGAGCTTACAATATTGAAGAAAGTTCTTGTCAAAACATATTCAAACATATGTTACAGATGTATCTTTGAGAATAAAGACCTGTATACTTATGTTAATTAATGCAGGTGGATTAAGCAAGCAGTATATTAAAAACCTGTTCCCAAATTTCTAGTTTTCTTGATAATAATATTTTTTGCATCAATTACCCACTTATGAGCTAGTACATGTTTGATTGCCATCTTTTTTAAATCAACCCAGTTGATGTTCAGTCTGCCCCCCCATTTGGATGCTATGTAAAGTTTCATTAGTAGGAATAATGAGATATGAATGATCGTTTGGCTTTTGGGTATTTCTGTAGGGGGAATATGAAGGAGTGTGTATTCCCATTAAGTGTTGCTTTTTCATATCCTTGTTTTTGTAGTTAGATTTTTAATGAATTCCATACTTTAAATACGCATTTACAGCTCCAAAACATGTATTAGATCTACTTCCTGCGATCTACAATGTGGACAATATGGTGAGTTGGAAGAGTTAAATTTGCATAGTACTAAAGGGGTAAGGTAAGCATTATTGCGTATCATGACTTGTGTGTATGCTAATTTTTTCAGTGGTGGTGCTATAATTGAGAAGGACAGAGCCTGGTTTAATTGTTGTTCAGTTATTGAGGAGTTATTTTTTATATATATATTATATAGAAATGAGTATGTTTTCTTGGAATTTAATCTCAGATATTAATTTATATGTGTTGGATATCATTTTCTCCTTGGATAGCATTGTATACCATAAGGTTTCACAATTGTTTATATCTTATCTGTTGTGGGTCTCCAGATTCCTCCAATAATAACTGTAGTATTTGTTTGATGGTCATTATCAGATTGTTATGTGTAATAGTTTCAGGGATTCCTCTGATAATTATGTTGTTTCTCCTAGACCGTACTTCAAGGTCTGTTAGTTTAGCTTGCATGTCTTTGATTTCTTTTTGATTAGAGTCAGTTTTTTGTTATACAGTATCTATTTTTATTTCATTTTCCAGGATATTAGACTCTGTTTTTTGCATTCTGGTCAAGATTTGACTGAAGAATTATCCCATGTTTTGAATTGTAAGGAAAGGTCTTGAACTGCTTGCTGTATGGGTAGTAATGAATTTTTAATGTCTTCTATGATAGCTGACTGATCTGTTTTATTTTTATGCTGAGTTTTTGAATTTTCCAGTTGTTTTGTGATCTTCTCTCTTTTTGGTGTTGTATCTTTTTCAGGAGAAGCTAAAACTGAGTATTTAGTTTTTGTTGCAAAAGTTTCCATGGTGTTTTCTTCTTTAGACATTTTGTGTTTAGGTAGGTTGCAGAGATTCAGTAGCTTAGCATGGCAGGGCCTCAGCACCACGTCATCGGCTTAAATGTAAATCCTAATTAATCCTTCTGTTTTTTCTGGGTTTTCCCTTCTTCTTTTGGATTTTTTGTTGCTGTTGTGTCTCTTAGATAAGTTCCTCATATTATTTTGTTATTTTTGCTCCTCTGGTTATCTGAAATGAGTTTTTTTTTCCATGTATTTTTAGAAAGCTAGGAATAGCAGTGCTTGCAGAACCACAGCCATATTTGATCTCCCTCAATATATTATAGGTTCATAGGTAGGTACTAGGCTATTGGCCCTAGGCCTATACAAGCCTAGCCAAAAAGGTACCCTGGCTTTTGCCACCCCAGAAAATTATTTTCCTGTGCCCCTGTCAAGCAGAACCACAGAAGTGATCCCAGGGGTGAATTTCCTATTACCCATCCAATCATCAAGATTTTTCTTGAAGAGTGCTAATGAGGAGCTCTGTTTGACTTAGATAAGTAGTCTGTTCCAGAGTATGGGAAGTCACTGGGACAGGAATCTATCCCTCCAGCATGTTCTGTTTATTGTGGTGACAAGGTTTAGGTCCCTAGAGCGTGCAACTCGGAGGGATTGGGATTTCTTTAAGTGGAGCATGTCCAACAGCTCTGGGTTTGGCATAGCTTTGTATGTTAGGCAGAGATTGCCTCCGAGTAGGCGATACGCAACGGAGTAAAGCTAGAGTTATTTGAGTCGGTCTGCGTAAGGCATCTGTTTGAGGCCAGTAATCCTCTTTGTGAGGTATTTTTGCGGCCTTTCCAGTTGTTGTAGATGTCTTGTGAGGTACATACCAAAAGGGGCATTGTACTCTATAATGGGTCTAATGAGTGATGAGTAGAGGGGAGCAATGACCTCTTTTTTTCTGGATGAGAAACCTTTTCTGATGAGGTGTGCCACGCAGAAGGATTTCCTGACCACTGTGGCGATATGATTATCAAAGGAGAGACTACTGTCCACATGTGTCCCAAGGTCTCTTATCACACTTTCAGTGTTAAGTAGACTACCGCCTATGTGGTAGTTCATGGGTACAGAGTTTTTACCAAAGGGGATGACAATGCACGTTTTGGCATTGAGCTTGAGACCATGGCTTTGACACCAGGCATCTGTCTCAGTGAGGCCCTTTTGTAGGATGTCCACATCGTTAGGATTTTCGATTATGGCTCCTAGTTTGCAGTCATCTGCGAATTTAGTTAGCCAAAGACCTTCTGTGTTAGCCTGTACTTCAGAGAAGTATATACCAAACAGGAGAGGACCCAGGACTGAACCCTGTGGTACTCCACTTGTCACTGGTCTGAAGTCTGATTTGGAGTCTGCTACTTTCACAGTGCGGGTCCTGTCAGTAAGCCAGTTGGCAACCCATCTTGTGACATAGGGATTTATAAATAGTTTAGTGAGTTTATCTATAATTCCAGAGTGCGGGATGGTGTCGAATGCCTTGGCGAGATCTAGATAGGCTGTGTGAACCACCTTACCCTCATCTATGGTACCCTCATCTATGGCTTTGATGACTACTTCAAAGAAGTCTATCAGGTTTAGGAGACATGATCTGCCTTTTACAAACCTGAACTGGGTGGGGTCCAGAGTTTGGAGATCTCCAATGTCTTTGTTTATGAGTTCCATGATGATACGTTCCATGGCCTTGCAGACCAGGCTCGGCAGGCTAATGGGGTGGCAGTTCCTGGGGTCTGTTGTGGAGTGGGATAACCGTCGTGGTGAGCCATTCAATGGGCACAAAGGCTGAGGTGAGGCTATGATTGAACATGGTACTTAGATGGGGTGCTAGTTCATTCTGTAGTTCATGTAGAAGGCAGCC
The DNA here is from genome assembly GCF_019279795.1 of Protopterus annectens. NCBI lineage: Eukaryota > Metazoa > Chordata > Ceratodontiformes > Protopteridae > Protopterus > Protopterus annectens. The sequence goes on along the minus strand of NC_056735.1, from coordinate 715,402,124 downwards.
TGGGATGTTGTCAGGTCCCATGGATGCTGTGTTCTTGGCTTTGGAGAGTGAGGTTTTTAACTGTGCATCCATGATTACAGGAACTTTGCATTCTTCCGGTATAAAGATGGGCCCTTTAGGGGGTGAGAGAGGGGTAAAGTTTACACTGAACCTATCTGCCAGGATGTTGGCAATATCAGTTGGTTCTGTATATTTAGTGTCACTGTGCTGTAACTCAGAGCAGATCTGAGTGTTGCCATTGAGATTCTTGCCATAGCTATAGAATGCTTTGTGGTTGTCTTTAGAATCAGTGGTGATTTTGTTTTCATAACTAGCTTTGGAGGATTTTATGAGTGATCTCAGCTTCTTACTGAGGCTGACCAGGGAGTTCCTCCAATAGTGGGATTTTACTCTTTTTTGCAACAGTTTCTTTCTTCTGTTGTAGAGTTTGTATATGGCAGAAGACCACCAGATTGGCTTCCTTTTTTTTGGAGGATAGCATCTTGGTTCTGTTAGGGATAGCACGATCCATACACTCATGTAAGTGCATTTGTGTAGGATTCAGCAGTCGTACCTCTATTGTCCATCTGCATGGGTGTCGTGAAGTTTGCCACTTCTGTCTTAAGAAGCGTGAAGTTGGCTTTGGAGAATTTGTTTACGGTTGTTTTCCTAATGGGGGGTGGGAGCGGGATGTGGATGTCTAGGGTAATTAGCTTGAGGTCGGATCTGACCAATGGCTGACCTCTGGTGTGGAACACCGGTCACCCATGTTGGTGATGACCAGGTCTAGGATTTTGCTGCCCCTGGTGGGGGTGTGGATAAGTTGATCCAAGGCGTTGGAATTGATGATTTCCAGAAAACATTGAGCAAAAGAGTTGGTACATGAGTAGTTTTCCCAGTTAATGGTAGGGTAGTTGAAATCACCCATTATTAGAGTGTTGGGTTGTACCTTAATATTTTCCAGTGTATCAAGAAAAGAGGAGTGGGAATTCTGGGGCATTGTGGGGGGTCTGTAGCAAGCTACAATCTGGATTGCGGTTTTGCCCAGAGTTAGTTGAACTTGGATAATCTCGGATGCATTATGCTCAGCAACTAGCTTGGAGGTGTGGATATCATTAATGAATATGGACACGCCTCTACCTTTAGTGCTTTGGTCCGGGTTTGGTGTCCGAAAGGTGTGGTATGAATTACAGCCTGGTAATGCAGGAGTACTCTCTCGAGCTTTGAACCAGGTCTCTGTCACTGCACAGATGTCAATGTTCTCCATTTTAAGGAGTGCCTCGATTGAGTGCATTTTGAGGTTTAGACTTCTAGCATTGAGTAGCATTACCCTCAGATTTTGCTTGCTTGTACTTGTTATGGTGGTGAATTTGTCATTTGAACCTTGCCTAAAAAGTCACTATAGGGATGGCAACAGCCTTTGCTAGTATCCGGAATCCCAAGGGCGACAGGTGCAGGCCATCTCTGGCTAAGCAGCGTGGTCTGTCGATCATGTCATCCCAGGCAGACAGATACTGGATTCCCTTAGAATTACACCAGAAGCTTGGCCAATTGTTAAAGTCAATCATTTTGACTTCCCCACCTAAAGAATTACCACAGAGCCGCTACATAAGTTACCTTTCAGTATGAGTGTGCATTCCCTGTGTGCTTTTAAGGGAAATTGTACTTGGTGCAGAGAGCTGCATCTGAAACTACTGTATCTATTTTTTTCTCAGTGAGCATTCCCCATCAGTTTCAGTGGCGAGAATAGAAGCTCCTTGATCAGTGGCTCAGAGGAAGGCCGTCACATATTGGTGGGCAGTGGTGTGGATATTAATTGAACCTCTGTAGCCTGTAAGCAGTTGCCACTAAATGTGTCTACTCCCAGCAGCCACAAGGTAAACATACAGAGTTTTGTTTTCAAAGCAGTTTTATTTATTTTTTTGTTTAGTTTTGTCAGGGAAAGCAGGAAAATATGTCAGCAGTGGATTATGGCAAGTTGACAGTGAACCAATTGGCTAAGGTGTGCAAACCCAAAGGACTGGTGCATGCCAACCTGACTAAAGAGGAAATGACTTCAGCCTTAGTTGCACCTGCAGCACAGACAAGCAACCTGGAGGACAACCAGTCTGGAGATGGGGATGTTCTACCCTCAGAATCAGGACAGTTCACCTTTTCCACAGAGGATTTAAAAATCCATCTGGAATTAAAGAGACCTGAACTGGAGGCAAAACATATGGAATTAGAAATGGCAGACAGACTGCAGCATTTGCAGGCTGAAGAAACTGAGAAGCATCGTCAACATTATGGGGACATGCTGATTCTTCGATGGGAACATGTAGGTAATAGGGAAGGGAATAACCGAACCCCAGAAGCAACGACGATCAGTACATTTCTTCCACAGTATAAAGAAGGTGATAATTTTGATAGTTCATATATTTGAAAGAGTATGTAGACAATATGATGTTAACCAAGGCCTCTTGGTACAGTTCCTGAATGTTATAAGTTAACAGCTGAAGCTTACAGAAAAAAGTTTTGTGAGCACAGACATAAGGCAGACGAAAGTGTATGTGATTATTTGTAGGAGTCAGGTCACTACTTCTGAAAGACTGACAGACAGTACATTGTGTACTCTTACCATAAATGTAGATGTTCGAGTGTATTCACTGTTGCAGTCATCACATTTGGGTTATCTGCCTACAGGTAGCCCTCAGTTGGCCTGAATACCAGAGTCTTGGGATTTCTGTGTCGGATGCTGTCGCTTCTTCCATCACGTCAGGACGTCATGGGTATAAAACATGCAGCCGACGCCATTACATCAGTCTTTCTTGCCGTGCAGTGTCCAAAGCAAAAGCAGTTCGCAAGTGCCGGTTGGCCGCCTCCTGAAATTACATCAGTTTTTCTTGCCCCAGATGTCAGGAGCCCCCTAAACAGGAAGCAATTACATGGGGTGGAACACCCCCAGCAAAAAGCAAATACCAATGTTATAAGGTATGGCAAGCAAAAAGGATAGGTGGAAGTAAAGAGAAGTCCAGGGGCTGGAGGGAGGATAACCAAGACTGCAACAGTGAATATACTTGAACATCTATATTTATGGTAAGTGTACACAACTGTACTATGTTATTCGTGTTTCACTGCTGCAGTCATCACATTTGGGTTGATTCCCAAAACTGAGGATGAGTGGAGGCAGTCAAGAAGCATTAGGGCTGGCAAGCAGGCCCTGTAAGACTGCTGCTGTAACATATCCAGCTCTGGATTTAGAAAAGATAGGTAAGTGTTAATGCTTGGTGAAGGTGTGTACAGATCTCCAGGTTGCAGCTTCCAGGATGACCTGGAAGGGATTCCCCTGAGAAATGTTGTAGAGGTTGACGTAGCCCTAATGAAATGTGTTCTGATCCCCTGTGGGGCAGGTTTCCCATGATGTTTGCAGCAGAAATGGATGCAGTGTGCTATCCATGTAGAAATGGTTTGCCCTCTGCCCCTGTAGCCAAACTGACAAGCAGCTGGTCAGATTTTCAGAAAGTTTTAGTCCTGTCCTGATAAAACCTAAGCTGCCTGTGCACGTCCAGGGAGTGCAGGATCCTTTCCCCTGTTTTCTGGGGACTAGGGAAAAAGGCTGGCAAATGAATGGATAGGTTTACAGCCACACTAGATACCACCTTTGGCTTAAATGATGGGTTAGTCCTGAGGGAACCATGTCCACATGGAAGATAATGAAGGGTTCCACGGCCATAAGGGCCTGCAATCCAGACACTCTTCTTACTGAAGTGATGGCTAGGAGAAAAGCTGTTTTCCAGGAGAGGAATTTTAACTCTGCTGAAGCAGCAGGTTCAAAGGGTGGAAGCGTGAGTTTTTTCCAATACAAGGTTAAGGTCCCAGGCTGGAGTGGGAGCTCTCCTGGGGGGGGGGGGTGTCTTAAATTTCTGGCTCCTCTCAAGGACTGATTGATCAGAGGATGAGAGAAGAGAGGTGGCTCAGTATTATAATGAGCTGAGATGGCAGAGGCATGAATCTTAATTAAAGAGAAGGATAGGCCTTTGTGGAACATTTCTAGTACATAAGGTAATCTAGTACATGAGGTAAGCTGGGCACATTTGTGTCCATTCCTTCAGACTGGCTCCAAGAACAGTACCTTTTCCAATTTTCTGAATAGGACTTTCTAATAATATGCCTTTTTGCCTCCAGGAAGACATCCAGCACCTGTTTACTGAGGGTTCAGGGGATGAACCAGGCTGCTAGGTTCAGGATTTGTAAAGTACAGTTGTGTACACTTACCATAAATGTAGATGTTTGAGTGTATTCACTGTTGCAGTCATTACATTTGGGTAATCTGCTGGCAGGTTGCTCTCAGTCGGACTGAATAACAAAGTCTTGGGTCCTGCGTTGGTTGCTGTCTCCTCTTCCATGATGTCAGGTCGTCGCCATTTTATTCTGTATTTCTTGCCCCAGATGTCAGGTGCCCCCCAAATGGGGAGCAAAAATATATATACAAATAAATAGTAAATATATAAATGCACTTTTAGAAACATAAACTTTACCTTCAACTAAAAGCAAATATACCACAAAGGCTTTTGAGTATAGTGACGGAAAGGAAAGGTATAGAAAGGGAGATGGCGGGTGAGTAACCCAGACTGCAACAGTGAATACACTCAAACATCTACATTTAGTGTACACAACTGTACTATGTTCGTCATGTTTCACTGTTGCAGTCGTGTTACATTTGGGTAGAATCCCAAAGCTATGGATGGGAGGATGGAACTAAACAGCATTAGGAGCGGCTATAAGGACCTGCAGGACTGCAGTGGCAAAGCCTGCCTTGGATTTAGAGAAGAGAGGTAAATGATAATGCTTTGTGAAGGTATGAACAGAGCTCCAAGTAGCAGCATCTAGAATGTCTTTGGTTGGGACCCCTCTGAGAAAAGCTGCTGAAGTAGAGGCAGCCCTGGTGGAATGTGATCTGATCCCCTTGGGCACAGGTTTACCATGGTGCAAATAGCAGAAACGAATGCAGTGGCTTATCCACTTAGAAATAGTCTGCTTTGATATAGCCTTCCCCTCTGACCCTGCAGCAAATGCTACCAGTAGTTGCTCAGACTTTCTTAGTGATTTGGTCCTGTTTAAGTAGAATCTTAGTTGTCTGTGTACATCCAATGAATGCAGAATCCGCTCCCCCTTGTTCTGCGGATTTGGGTAAAATGTTGGCAGGTTAATGGTCTGGTTAAGAGCCACACTGGATACCACCTTAGGCATAAAAGAAGGATTGGTCCTGTGGGACACCCTGTCTGGGTAAAATATAATAAAGGGCTCCACTGCCATGAGAGCCTGTAGTTCTGAAACCCTTCTTGCTGAAGTGACTGCCAAAAGAAAAGCTGTTTTCCAAGATAGAAATTTTATATCCGCAGTAGCTGCTGGTTCAAAAGGAGGCAGGGTGAGTTTTTCCAGCACAAAATTGAGGTCCCATTCAGAAGTTGGTGCTCTTCTGGGAGACCTTAAATTTTTGGCCCCTCTAAGATACTGTTTAAGCAGAGGATGAGAAAAGAGAGGTGGCCCTGTATTGTAATGAGCCGAGTTGGCAGAGGCATGGATTTTTATTGAAGAAAAAGATGGGCCCTTGTCAAGCATCGCCGTCAAATATTGTAAAATCTGAGGAATATTGGGCTTTGCTGTGTCTATTCCTTGTGCTTGGTTCCAAGCACAAAATCTCTTCCATTTATCAGAATAAGGTTTTCTAGTACTATGCCTTCTGGGTTCCAAAATGACATCCATCACAGATTTACTGAAAGGTGTTGTTTGAATAATTAGTTGATTAGCCATGCTGCAAGATTCAGAGTTTGGAGCTGAGTGTGCAGAATTTGATAGTTCTGTTGAGACAGTAGATGAGGTATTTGAGGCAAGTACCATGGAGGAAGGTGAGACATATTCCTTAGAAGTGGGTGCCAGTGCTGGCGAGGCCAGTCCGGAGCAATTAGGATCATTTTTGTTTTTTCCTGTCTGACTTTAATAAGACCTTGGAGAGTAGAGGCAGAGGTGGAAAGGCATAGACTGATGGGTTTTTCCAGCTGAAAGATGGAACATCCACTTTCCATGCTTTTATGTGATGAGTTCTTGTGCAGAATTTGTCCAACTGATAATTTTGGGGAGAGGCAAATATGTCTGGGCTCCCCCATTTCTGTGTTAACATGCTGAAGATTTGTGGATCCAGTTTCCATTTGTGCGGGTCCATAAGATTTCTGCTTAGGTGGTCTGCCAGAGTATTTTGCTTTCCTGGCAGGAATTGAGCTTGAAGATGTATTTGGTAAATCAAGGCTGTGTTCCACAAAGCCATGGCTAGTCTGTAAAGGGGGTAGGAATGTGTACCTCCCTGCTTGTTTATGTACCACATAACTTGTGATGTTGTCCGTCTTTATCAGTAGCTGTCCTGGATTAAGTAAGTACTTGAAGGCTGTCAGAGCATTCTGAACAGCTAGCATCTCTTTCCGGTTGATATGCAGATGCATTTGGTTTGGGTTCCATTTGCCCTGAATGCATCTCCCTGCCAGGTGGGACCCCAAAGGATAGTCTGATGCATCTGTAGTTAGGGTTTGGGTAGCAGGGGGTAGAGTGAATGATGGTCCCTTGTTTTGGTGACATGTCTCTGCCCACCAAAGAAACTCCTGTTGTAGGCAGGGAATGAGAGGAATCATTGTTTCCAGACTGTGACAATGCTGACTCCATAAACTTTTTAGGTACCATTGAAGTTTCCTCATATGCAGTCTCGCATATGGAATTAGTAGAATGCAGGATGCCATGAACCCCAAAGCCTGCAGAATTTGTTTTGCAGATAACTGGGTCTTTGTTGCCATTTGTTTGAAGTATGTTGTCAGTTGCCTTTGTTTGTCTGGCATGAGGTAAGCCATCTGGACAGTTGTATTCAAGCTTGCACCCGGGAATGTAATTATTTGAGAGGATACCACTTGTGATTTATTTTCATTTATGGTGTACCCTAGGCATGCTAGAAGCCTTTTTACAAATGCCAGATGTTGAAGAAGAGTGTCCTTGTCCTCTGCTTGAATGAGACAATCGTCCAGATAAGGATAAATTTGAATGTTTCTTTGTCTGCAGAATGCAATTACTGGTGCCAGGCACTTTGTAAAGACCTTGGGCGCAGTAGATAAGCCAAAGGGCAGTGCAGAGAATTGGTAATGCAAAAAACCTGCTTTGAAGCGGAGGTATCTTCTGCATGATTCCCTTATTGGGATATGCAGGTATGCTTCTCAAGTCTAGAGTTACTAACCAAGCATTTCTGCCTAGCATAGGCAGTAGCTGTTGTAAAGTCAGCATTTTGAATTTTGGAATGTCCAGGAACATGTTCAGAATCAATAAGTCCAGTATTGGACGCCATGAATTGTCTTTTCTGGGTACCAGGAAAAGTCTTGAATAAAAACCTTGCCCTTTTTCCGTGTCTGGTACCGGTTGAATAGCCCCCATATCCATGAGGGACATGACTTGTTTCTGGCCCTCTGCCCACTGGTTTTGTGACAGATCCAGCCATCAGTTTGGAATTGGCAAAGTATGGAAATTAAATCTGTACCCCTGGGATACTATGTTTAATACCCACTTGTCCTGGGTAATTAACTGCCAATTTTGAGCATGAAGTGCTAGTTTTCTCCCCAAGGGGGCTGCCAAAAGATAAGTGCTTAGTGATGGTACAGGAAAGTCACTGAGACTGCTTACTGTAGGGTTGTGCTTTGTTTCCTCCAGATTTGGAGGTGGATGCACCCCATTGCTTTGACCTGTAAAAACCCTGTGATTAGTATCTGGAGCCTTTTGAGTGCCTGGATTTGCCCTGAGTGGCTCTGTTGGACACAGGAAAAGGCCAATTTTTAGTAGGCCAGTGCCTACTGAACCTGGGTGGCTGCACTTGCAAGAAATCTTTTACAGTTTGTATAGATTTAGCTTTGTCTTCCATTTTCTTTAAAACCTCTTCTGCCTTATTACCAGAGTATCATGCTGCAAAGGGGCATCCAACAATTTAGCTTTAACATGATTAGGCAGATTTTGCTCCTTGAGCCAGGCATGCCTTCTAATCACAGATCCAGTAACGAAGGCCCTACAAGAGGCCTCCAAGGAATCAAAACCACATTGCAAAGTATGCTTTCCAACCTGTTCTGCTGAATGCAATAATTCCTCTAACTCTCTATTTTCCACACAATCAGAAATCAACATCATTGGGGGCGTGGCCAAGGATGAACACAGGATAGCAGCAGATTTCTTCAGCTCCACCAATTTCATTACATTGACAGGAATTAATTACTTAAAAAATTAATTCTTGAAGTAATTTTCTTTCTAAATATGTTTGTTTTATATAGTTCTTGAACTATATCTAAAAAAGAAAGGAAATTTTAATAATATTCCTGTCAGAAATTACTTTGGAAATTTTCCTGTCAGTTTATCAGTCTGAAATGAGTTCCAGTAAGACAAATTCTCAAGACTCCAGCATCAAGAAAGAACTTCAGTCTCTGATAATTATAGTCCAGCAACTTACTGCTAAGATGGATAAAATGGATACTAAAATAGACACTTTCATAGAAAAACTACAAAACAAATAGACTTGTTACATATGGACCTGCAACAACAGAAGATCCAGATGACAGGCATAGAAGAAGCTGTGAATGACATGGAAAATAAAATACAAGAACAGGAAATCAACATTGAGTTTCTGCTGAAACAAAATACACAT
>NC_056735.1:715240947-715388447 GCF_019279795.1 Protopterus annectens | reverse complement strand
TCTAAGGAAAAGAAGAATGTTTCTAGTATACCAGAAATACTGGATGAATTTAGAAATCACTTTCACAAGATTAACCATAACAACATTAACATGGAACCTAAAGATAAAATAAAGGAGTTTATAACCACAAACATGAATAAAAAGCTTAATAAACAACAGATTAAACTATTGGACAAGAGTATTTCATATACAGAAGTTATTACACAAATAAATAAGCTTAAATCAAACAAAGCACCGGGTAATGATGGTATTATACCAGAGATATATAAAATCCTTTCTAAAACTACATATTCATTAATACATAAGGTTTTTATTCTGGCCCAAACTGAGTTAATAACCCCCCCATCTTGGCAATATACATTTATTTCACCAATTTTAAAACCTAATAAAGATCCAACTAGATGTTCTTCATATCGACCCATCTCATTACTTAATGTTGATTATAAAATGTTTATGAGTATTTTTGCTGATAGATTGAAGACAATTATCCCCAGCATTATAGACATAGATCAGACGGGCTTCATTGTAAATAGAAATACTTTTGATAATATAAGAAGAACTTTAACATTAATTGATTTTGCAAATAGGAAAAAGAAAGATTTAACACTTATTAGTCTTGATATAGGTTCAGCATTTGATTCAGTAAGTTGGGACTATCTGTTTACCTTACTGAAGTGCACAAATTTCTCTGATGCATTTGTAAATTTAATTGAGCATTTATACAAAGGAACGCTGGCTTATATTAAGGTAGGAACATATGTTTCACAAAAAATACCCATTCTTAAAGGTACAAAGCAAGGATGTCCACTTTCTCCACTATTATTCACTTTAGTAATGGAGCCTTGGGCTAATTTGATTAGAAACAGTACTGACATAGAGGGTTTTGAAATAGAAGAAAATACAACATCAAAAATTCAACTTTTGCAGATGATGTTCTAATTACATCAGCAGGATCTAATTCTTCTATGCAGTCTTTATTTGATAAAATGATGAATTTTAAAAGTATTTCTGGTTTAATATTCAATGAAGAAAAAACTAAAATACTACCTATATACACGAAAAAATACTCTCATTAGTGATTTTACTAAATATGTACCCAACTCAGGTCAGATAACTTATTTAGGTATAATACTATCTAAAGATATTAAATCTATTATATATAATAACTATAATACCTGTTTTCTTAATATACAAAATCTTTTCAATACCTGGAATAATATGTTTTTAACTATGGAGGAGAGACTTACAATTATTAAAATGATAATATTCCCCAAGATTTTATACTTAATACAATCAATAATACTTTCACCTACAAAAATAACTATCAAGAAACTGAATACACTAATGTTAAATTTCTTATGGGCACCTAATAGACCTAGGATTGCATTAAAGAAACATACTAATAGCTGGTCTCAAGGTGGTATTTCTTTTCCAGACTTTAATTTATATATTATCTCTTCTATTATAAAAGTTATTACTTTATTAATAGATCGGTCATATGTCGCAAAATGGAAAGATTATTGGGAGCTAATTAGTATGTACTTCATGAAAATCTCCTTAACACATAAAAATATGATTATAAATAACTCCATGTTGTGGTTGCTAAAGGAATTTTGTACTTCACCTATTACACCTAAACATATGGTCTGTTACCCATTAAATATTATTATTAGTTATCGTAACTTTATATTCATGCACCCTAAGTATAGGGAATGGAATTTTATTGTATTCCCTATAATTTATACTCAGGGTATGCTTATGTCATCTACTTCTGAAGGAGCTCATTTAGCTATAGATAATAATCTAAAGTACTGGTATCAGCTGATATCTGATAATAAAGTTAAAAATCTAGATTTCTTAAAACAAGAATTTGATCTAAGAGAAACTTGCTGGTTAGAGGTTCAGATCTTTAGACAACATCTCATTGATAGAATAGATCTAATGTCTATAACAGTTAAAGAATCTATTCCAAAACTGATTGATTACTTGATAATAAATTTACAGCATAAAGTTTCTGATAAAGGTAAACTTTCATATATACATAAAATTATCAGACAAGAAACTTTTTACAATGTAGATTCATACTGGAATTATTTCACCTCTATTAATGGGGACCCACCAACTCAACAAAATAAACAATATATATTGGAATCTGCTTATAGAACTACATCTTCCATTGTCTGGAGACTTTATACATGGAAATTTTTACATAGATCTTTTTATACACCTTTGATGATGAATAAAATTAATAATAAAGATAATCTATGTAAGAGATGTAATGTAGAAATTAATGCTGACTGGGCTCATATGTTTTATGACTGTATGAAGTTGAAAGAATACTGGAAGTCAATTAATGAATTTTTGCAGGCTCTTTTACAGATAATTTCATTATTTCTAAGTCTCTTATATTATTCAACACACCTGTACCTCAATGTGGTAAAAGATTAAGCTTCCCTTGTTATGGTCTATCCTAGCAGTGGCTAGGAAAATAATAACTAGAAATTGGATTTCAGATACACCTCCTTCGTTCAATGAATTTAAAAATGTTATGAATATAATGTGTCATATGGAAATAAGCACAATTAGAATGAGAACAACTAGAAAAACATCACATTTTATTGTATGGGATAATTTACAAAATTTGTTAAAAAAATTCTAATTTCAATAGCACAGTATTTTAGTTTAATTAATTGATCTGATTGTAGTGGATGTCTTTGTAAATACTTTAGTTGTTTTGTTGAATATTATAATAATACCTATTTTTAATTATTTGTATAAAATTGTTATGATATTTCTCTTATATGTTAAAACAATAAACTTGTTTTAAAAAAAAAGAAATCAACATCATTTTCTGTTTCAGTAAGCCCATAACATGTTGTTGATATTTAAGCACATGAAACTGGCAGTTTAAAGCCCTGATTGCCAAGGTTGCACACATATAAACCTTCTTAATCCATCTATCCAGCGCCCTGCAGTCTCTATCAAAAGAGGTAGGATTTTTGGCTGTAGAGGCCTTTACACCCTTGGGACCCTGAGAAATAGTCTCAGGATCAGCAGCAGGATTTTTGAAAAGAAATTTGTGGGAGTCAGGAACTCTGTAATATCTGTCTGGCTTACTAGGAGCCGGAGGCAGGGAATCAGGAGCCATGCTCGATTCCGAGAACACATCATCAACAATGTCTAATACAGGAGGTATTGCCAAAGGCCTATGCTGAGGAAGAAGAAGGAAATCCCTAAGCCTCTTTTTGATTCAGAGAAGTCCTGACTCTCTCTCAGTGAAAATGTTCCCTTAAAGTATGCAAAGTCTCTCCAAAAGAGTAATCTTCAGGAGGAGATGCAGATGGGATGGATTCCTCTGCATTAGAATCCTCATAGGGTGGAATACAAAATTCCTGATCAGAAAAGGAATCAGAAGAAATGGAAACCTGTGCCTTGCCTAGGCCTCTTAGCAGGGGGGAGGGGTTGGGAACCCCTGATCAAGGTAATTAAATCCTCAGCCATTTTGATCATCTGTTTTTTTAGGCATAGGGGCCTGAGCAAGTGGCTCATGCATCAGTTTTTTAGAAATAGAAGTTGTTTTTGACCTTGTTTTTGTTGCTGGCGTCGGTATAATATAAACATTTTGAGGCCTGAAAACACCCTCAGAAGCCGGTGCCTGCTCAGCAGCTCCGGACCCATCCAAGGGAGAGACATCCACAGGTTCAATACTCTGAGAATCTCGTGGCATACTGAACTCTGAATGGGTCTTGGTAGAGGCCTGCGACTCAAACGTAGTAGGTATCAGGGGCTGCGAAAGTGCCTCACTGAGTACCGGCGAACCAGTGACTGGCTTAGGAGAAGCTCCGTCGTCGGTTTTGGACCTCGACGGTCTGTCGTCTTTTTCTTCGTGTTTTTTTATGAACTCCAGTAGTCGGATTGCTAACAGACGACATTTCAGGATAATTAAATCTTGAACCAAAATATTTAGAAGCAAAAATATACCGACACTTAATAGTGCGTTGGTTAAATCTAGCACAAAACCGACAGCAAGGCACGTTGTGATCAGGGCCTAGGCAAGGAATACAGTACAAATGAAAATCCTTATGAGGTATTTGCTTCCCACAAATAATACAATTATTAACTTTTACTGACATCGGTAAGGAGCAAGAAAAAGTTTCCCCAACGGGGTACTTAGCTTTAGTTTGAAGACTTTGGTTCTGAAACTCGAATATGAAAATTTCAGGAGTCGGTCGACCGGCACTTGTGAACTGCTTCTGCTTCGGGCACCGCGCGGCAAGAAAGACTGAATAAAATGGCGTCAGTTGCATGTTTTATACCCCTGATGACCTGACATCATGGAAGAGGAGACAGCAACCGACGCAGGACCCAAGACTTTGTTATTCAGGCTGACTGAGGGAAAGCTGCCAGCAGATTACCCAAATGTAATGACTGCAACAGTGAAACACGAAGAACATCTGAGGATGCAAAATCTGGCCCTCCTGCTGGGACAGAAGGGAGGGGGTCTGAGGCAGGTGCCAAGGTGGCAGTACTGTCAGACAGTGCAAAGGTGGGTACCAGTGCTGGCATGGCCAATCTGGTGCAATCAAGATTGTCCTTGGCTTGTCCTGTTTGATCTTTAGTAGACCCTTCGAGATGAGGGGCATAGGGAGAAAGGCATGGATTGAGAGGTTTTCCAATGTAAAGGACAGAGCATCCACTTTCCATGCTTGGCTGTGGGAAGGTCTGCTGCAACATTTTCTCAATTGAAAGTTCTGAGGGGAAGTGAAGAGGGCCACCTCTGGTGCTCCCGACCTGCGGATCAGCAGCTTGAATGATTTGGGTTCCAATTTCCACTCGTGCGGGTCCATTAGATTTCTGCTTAAGTCGTCTGCCAGTTTATTTAGTTTGCTGGCAGGAATTGAGCTTGTAGGTGCACTTGGTTGTTCAAGGTTGTGTCCCCCAGGGCCATGGCTAACCAGCAGGGTGGGAAGGAATGGGTTCCCTCCTGCTTATGTACCACATAACTGTGGTGTCTGTCTTTATCAATAGCTAGCCTGAAAGAATAAGGCGTTTGAAGACTGTCAGAACATTCTGTACAGCTAACATTTCTTTATGATTGATATGCAGATTCATTTGCTTTGGGCTCCGATTGCCTTGAATACCTTGTCCTGCCATGTGAGCCCCCCATGCATAGTCTGATGCATCTGTTGCTAGGGTTTGGGAGGCAGGGGGTAGAGTGAAAGGGAGCCCTTTGTTGTGGTAGCAGGCCTCTGCCCACCAAAGAAACTCTGCCCTTAGGCAAGGAATGATAGGAAGCATTGTTTCTAGGTCTTGAGAAAGGTGACACCAGAGACTTTTTAAGTACCATTGAAGTTTCATCATATGCAGTCTTGCATATGGAATTAGTAGAATGCAAGAGGCCATGAACCCTAGGGCGTGCAGCATTTTTCTTGCAGATAGCTGGGTTTTGGTGGCCAGTAGACTGAAGTAGTTTGTCAAATACATTTGTTTTTCTGGAATGAGGAATGCCACCTGGGAAGTTGTGTTCAAGCTTGCTCCCGGGAATACAATCTGTTGGCTGGGTACCTGATGTGATTTCTTTTTGTTGATGGTGTACCCCAGTGAAGTTACAAATGTCAGGTGCTGGAGTAGCAATTCCTGACTGTCCGCCTGAATCGGGCAATAGTGCAGGTATGTGCAAATTTGAATTTTTCTCTGCCTGCAATAAGCAGTGGCTGAAGCTAGGCAGGAATACCCTGGGCGAATGGTGGTGAGAATCAAACCTTGCAGATTAGAGGCATGCACCTTACCCACTGCACCACTGGGTCTTTCTGCTCTGAAACGTAGGTATTTCCTGCAAGATTCCCTTATGGGGATGTGCGGATAAGCTTATTTTAAGTCTAGGGTGGCTAGCTAGGAGTCCTTGGAGAGTAAGCATCTTGAACCTTGGAACCACCAGGAAGGTGTTGAGAATAGACAGATCCAGGATAGAGCGCCAAGAGTTTTCTTTCCTGGGGACCAGAAACAGTCTGGAGTAAAAACCTTGTTCCTTATGCTCTGCTGGGACAGGTCGAATAGCCTTGATACTGAGAAGAGAAAGTATTTGCTTTTGGGCCTCTGCCCACTGGTTTGGGGGGAGGTCTGGCCATCTGCTTGGGGTTGGCAATGAATGGAAGTAGAATCTGTATCCCTGGGATACAATGTTCAAGACCCATCTGTCCTGGGTGATGTACTTCCAGTTTTTTGCATGTAGGTCAAGTTTTCCTCCTAAGGGTCCAAGTACTTGGGCAAGGCTTGGAAGAATTAAGGATAAGTCATTGTGAGATTTTGCCATAGGATGTTGGCTTACTACTCCCTGTTTTAGAAGTGGGAGTACTCCATTGCTTAGATCTGTGCATACCTTGAGACTGTAATCGTGGTGGTATGCTGCCCCTGGGTTAGGACTGAGAAGGTCTGGGAGGGACTGGAAAGGACCAGTTTTTTGAAGGCCAATGACTACTGAATCTAGGTGGCTGCACCTGTAGGAAATACTTAGAGTTTGCACAGATTTAGCTTTTTCCTCTATCTTTTTGAGGACTTCTTCTGCTTTATTGCCAAACAGGTGTTCTTGATTTAGTGGTGCATCTAGTAATTTTGCTTTGATATAGTCTGGCAAGATATGTTCCTTAAGCCAAGCATGCCTTCTAAGAACAGGCTCAGTGATAGCATCCCTGCAAGATGCTTCTAAGGCATCAAAACCGCATTGCAAAGTATGTTTTTCAACTTGGTTAGCAGAATGCATTAACTCTTGTAAATCTTTATGGTCTGCACAATCAGGAATCAACATCATTTTCTCTTTAATTAGCTCCATAATATGTTGCTGATACTTTAACATATGAAACTGGCAATTTAAAGCCTTGATGACAAGAGTAGCAGAGGTGTATATCTTCTTACCCCATCTATCTAAAGCCCTGGAGTCCCTGCCCGAAGAGGTAAGGATTTTGGCTATTGTAGCCTTAATGCCTTTAGGTCCCTGGAAAATGGTCTCTGGATCCACAGTAGGATTCTTAAAGAGAAACTTATGGGAGTCAGGTACTCTGTAGTACCTGTCAGGATTTCTGGCCGCTGGAGGCAAAGTATCAGGGGTAAGGCTGGATTCCAAGAAGACATCTATAATCTGCAGAACAGGGGGTAAAGCTATAGGCCTGTGCTGAGTCAAGTCTAAAAATTCTCAGAGTCTTTTTTTGGACTGTGGGTAGTCCTGGCATTCCCAGCAGAAATGTTCTCTTAAGGTAAACAAGGTTTCACCGAAGGAAAAGTTCTCTGGAGGGGAGGCAGAGAGGATGGAATCCTCTGCACCTGAATCCTCATAGGTAGATAAGGGAATGTCCTGGTAATCAGAGGGATCAGAGTCATCAGGCCCACGGTCTGTAGAATCAGAAGAAAAATCAATCCTTTGTCTCATAGAGGGGGAAGGCTGGCTTCCCCTAATTAAAGTTATTAGGTCTTCAGCCATTCTCAGCATTTGTTTCCGTGGCATGGGAGCTTGAGCATGTACTTTGGTCGTCGGTTTTCTAGGCGAAGTGCGAACTCTGGGCCTGAGAAACTTGGTAGTTTTAGTCAAAAATGAAGATGTCGGTTTAATACGAGCATCAGAAGGTTGGAATACACCCTCAGAAGCCGGTGCCTGCACAGCAGCTCCGGACCCATCCAAGGTAGAGACATCCGCAGGATCCATAGTCAAAGAAGCAACTCGTGGCATACTGGACTCCGAAACGGTCTCAGCAGAGCCCTGCGAATCTGTAGAAGCGGTTATCAGGGACTGCAAAGGCACCTCACTGAGTATCGGCCTATGTGGTCTGTCTCTGTCTTTATCCTTATGTTTCTTCAGAAGATCGGTAGTCGGATGGCTTATTGAAGCTATTTCGGAATAAGGAGAACGAGTGCGAAAGAATTTAGTGACAAATATAGCCCGACGACGAATAGTTTGGGCGTAGAACAAGGCACAAAACCGACAGCAAGGAACATCGTGGTCTGGGGCTAAACAGATGGAGCAGTAAGAATGAAAATATCTGTGAGGTATTTGCTTTCCACAGACCAGACAATTATTAACTTTTTCTGACATTGGTTACAGAAAGAAAAAAGGATCTCCAGCAGGGTATTTATCTTTTAGAAGACTTCAGGTCTGAAAACGTAAATTTCAGGAGGCGGCCGACCGGCACTTGCGAACTGCTTCTGCTTCAGACACTGCACGGCAAGAAAGACTGATGCAAAGGCGTCGGCTGCATGTTTTAAACCCGTCATGGAAGAAGCGACAGCATCCGATGCAGAAATCCCAAGACTCTGGTATTCAGGCCGACTGAGGGCTACCTGCAGGCAGATAACCCAAACATGATGACTGCAACAGTGAAACACGAAGAACATCTTTTGGTGATGGAACAAGCCCTTAGCACTTTTAGGACATGAGAATCTGGTTGGCAAACTGGAAGTGTAACTCTGCAGATGAGTTTGGGAGAAAAGGGGAATCTCTACTTAGCAAGCAGGGAACCACTGCACAAGAAGGGGATACTCAGTGCTGCAGATGGATATAAGGGAACCCATGTTGGAGTGAAGGGAATCATGTTGGGTATAATAAACCATTCCAACAGAGTCCAGCAGTAACATAGGAAGCTACTAGTTCAGGTACATGTCCAGGGATCAAGGTTTAGATGTTTTAAATGTAACCAGAGGGGAAATGTAGCATACAAATGTCCACTTGAAGCAAGGTGGTGGGGCCAGCAAATGGGAATAACAGCATGCCAGTAGTAAGCTGTCTGGAGACAATGGCATACCAAACTATCACAAGATAGTATAAAATATCCAATCTTAGTGGGTGAAAAACCAAATGTGATGACTGCAACAATGAAACACAAAGTACACCAAACAGTTGCCCCATCTGCTGTTTTCATACATTTCTTACAGCAATACAGGCAATTAGAAATGAATTCCAGTACTGCATCTGAAGCACTTCTTTAACATTCCATGTGTGGCATAAACTGTACCAGCTGCCTCCTACAAATGCAGCAAGCAGTGTGCTACTGTTTAAAAAGAGTTCTTTTTTTCCCCTGTAATCCCATCCCAGGACTTCATGCGTGGATTGCTGCAGCTGTTTGCTACAAAAGTAGCAAGCAGTTGCTGCAGTTTAAAAGGAAAACTATTTTATGTTATTATTAGCAAAGTACAGTTGTGTACACTTACCATAAATGTAGATGTTTGACAATTGTATTCACTGTTGCAGTCATCACACTTGGGTTACCCTGCCAGGGGTAGCCCTCAGTCGGCCCGAATACCAGAGGCTTAGTACTTCTGCATCGGTTGCTATCGCTCCAGGACTGACGTCAGTTAGTCCGTGGTATAAAAACAGGCAGCCGACGCCATTACATCAGTTTTTCTTCCCCCAAATGTCAGGAGCCCCCAAATACGGAGCTAGGTAATGGTGGAATAACACCACCAGCAGAAAGTAAATATCAAACAGCCCTGTAAAGAGTGAGGAAGAGGGGGGTGAAGGGTGGGAAACTAGGACTGCAACAGTGAATACACTTGAACATCTACATTTATGGTAAGTGTACACAACTGTACTATGTTCTTCATGTTTCACTGTTGCAGTCATCACACTTGGGTTGATTCACAAAGCTGAGGAAGGGTGGAGGCAGTCAAGAAGAGTTGGGGCTGGCTAGTATGCCCTGCTGGACTGCGGTTGCAAAGCCTGCCCTGGACTTGGAAAAGATAGGCAGGTGGTAATGCTTGGTGAAGGTATGAACAGAACTCCATGTTGCAGCTTCCAGGATGTCCCTGGTAGGGGCCCCTCTGAGAAAGGCTGCAGAGGTGGAAGTTGCCCCACCCTGTGGGGGTGGTTTCCCATGGTGTTTGTAATAGAAATGGATACAGTGTGCTATCCATTTGGAAATGGTTTGTTTTGATATGGCCTTGCCCTCTGCCCTTGGTGCAAAGCTGACTAGTAACTGGTCAGATTTCCAAAAGGGTTTAGTCCTATCCAGGTAGAATCTGAGCTGTCTGTGCACATCTAAAGAGTCCAGGATCCTTTCCCCCTTATTCTGAGGTTTAGGGAAAAAGGTGGGCAAATGAATAGATTGGTTGAGAGCCACAGTGGACTCCACTTTAGGCATGAAAGTAGGGTTAGTCCTGAGAGAGACCCTGTCAGCATGAAAAATTATGAAGGGGTCCACAGCCATGAGTGCTTGTAGCTCAGACACTCTTCTGGCTGAAGTGATGGCCTGAAGCAAGGCCGTTTTCCAAGAGAGGAATTTTAACTCTGCTAAAGCTGTAGACTCAAAGGGGGGGTAGTGTGAGTTTTCCAACACAAACTTAAGGTCCCAAGCAGGGGTAGGGGCTCTTCTGGGTGGCCTTGCGTTGTTAGCCCCTCTAAGGAACTGCTTGATGTGTGGGTGTGAAAAGACATGTGGCTCTGTGCTGTAATGAGCAGAGATGGCAGAGGCATGGATTGTAACAGAAGAGAATGCTAGGCCTCTGTGAAGTAGGTCTGCTAGGTAATCCAGGATGAGAGGTAAGGAGGGCTGTGCTGGTTCAGCTCTTTTAGCCTGGATCCAGGAACAATACCTTTTCCACTTGTCAGCATAGGATTATCTAGTGCCGGGTCGTCTGGCTTCACATATAATGTCCAGGACCTGCTTGCTTATGCTGGCTACTGGAGGAGAGGTCAAGGAATAAGTTAGGCTGAAAGGTTCAGGGTCTGAAATTGTGGATGCAAGAACTCTCCCTCCATGCTGAGTTTGGAGAGTTGGAATCTGAGGGAGGTGCCATGGAGGCAACGGTGATAGACTGCGCAGTAGTGGGTATCAGTGGTGGCATGGCTAATCTGGGGCAATCAGGATTGCCCTTGGTCTTTCCTCCCTTATTTTGAGTAATACCCTTGTAAGAAGAGGTAGAGGGGGAAATGCACAGATCGAGAGGCTTACCCATTGGAAGGATGGGGCATCCACTTTCCAGGCCTTGCTATGAGATTCTCTGGTGAAGAATTTGCTGAGCTGGTGGTGGTTGTGGGAGGTAAATAGGTCCACCTTCAGGGCACCCATTTCTGAGTTATGAGGCTGAAGGTGTTGTGGTTTAATTGCCACTCGCGTGGGTCTAGGAGATTTCTGCTTAAGTTGTCTGCCACAGAGTTTTAGTTGCCTGGCAGGAATTGTGCTAGCAGGTGAATATGCATGGCTGAGGCCATGTTCCAAAGGGTCAAGACTAGCCTGCAGAGTGGATAAGAGTGGGTTCCCCCCTGCTTGTTGATGTACCACATCACTGTGGTGTTGTCTGTTTTGATTAGTAGAGGCCCCGGAGAGAGTAGGGGTCTGAAAGCTGTCAGAGCATGCTGAACATCTAGCATCTCTTTTTGGTTAATGTGCAAATGAATTTGATTTGGGCTCCAGTGGCCCTGAATGCACCTGCCTTCCAGGTGTGCACCCCAGGCTTAGTCTGATGCGTCTGTGGTTAAGGTCTGGGCGGCATGGGGTTGTGAAAAGGGAAGTCGCTTGTTGTGGTTGCATGCTGCTGCCCACCAAATAAAATCTTTCCTTAGACAAGGTATCATAGGTATAATAGTTTCCAGATCCTGAGAATGTTGACACCAAAGGCTCTTTAAGTACCACTGAAGTTTCCTCATATGCAGCCTGGCATATGAAATTAGCAGAATGCAGGAGACCATGAACCTTAGAGATTGCAGGATTTTCCTTGCAGATAACTGGGTTCTGGTGGCCAGTTGAGAGAAGTAGCATGTCAGATAGGCTTGTGTTTCTGGAGTAAGGAATGCCATCTGGGATGCTGTGTCCAGGCTTGCTCCCAGGAATACAATTTTCTGACTGGGGACTAGTTTGGATTTCTTTTCGTTTATAGTGTACCCCAGTGAGGTCAGTAGGTCCTTTACAAAAGTCAGATGCTGCAACAGCTTTTCCTGACTGTCTGCCTGAATCAGGCAGTCGTCCAAGTAGGGTCAATTTAAATATTTCTTTGTCTGCAAAAAGCAATGGCTGGAGCCAGGCATTTTTTGAAAACTCTGGGAGCAGTGGATAAGCCAAAGGGAAGTGCAGAGAACGGATAATGCATAGATCCTGCCTTGAAACATAGATATTTCCTGCAAGAGTCTCTGATTGGGATGTGCAGATAGGCCTCTTTTAGGTCTAGGTTGGCTAACCAGGCATCTTTGGACAGCACAGGAAGAAGCTGCTGGAGGGTAAGCATTTTGAATTTTGGTACCACCAGGAAGGTGTTTAGAATGGATAGATCTAAGACTGGGCGCCAGGTGCCCTTTTTTCTGGGTACCAGGAAAAGTCTGGAATAGAAACCCTGGCCTATCTGGTCTGCAGGAACAAGCTGAATTGCCCTCATGGAGAGCAGGGAATGAACTTGGTTTTGTGCCTCTGCCCACTGGTTTGGAGGAAGATCTGGGAACCCTTTTGGGGTTGGCAGTGTATGGAAATAAAATTTGTACCCCTGGGACACTATGTTGAGGACCCATCGATTGTTGGTGATGGAGGCCCAGTTTTTTGCATGGGAGGCAAGTTTTCCTCCTAAGGCTACAAGCAGGTGGGCAGAGGTAAGAGGTGGATTTGAAAAGTCATTGTGAATTCTTTCCATAAGGGGGTGGCTTAGCACTCCCTGTTTTAGAAGTGGAGGTACTCCATTGCTTAGATCTCTGCATTCCCTGGGACTGCTGTCTGGAGGGTCTGCTTCCCCTAGGTCTAGTCTGAGGCGGCCTTGAGGAGGCTGGAAAGGACCAATGTTTTGAGGGGCAATGCCTATGGAATCTTGGAGGCTGGACTTGCAAAAAGTCTTTAACTGTCTGCATAGACTTAGCTTTTTCTTACATATTTTTTAAAACTTCCTCTGCTTTGGTGCCAAACAGATTGCCTTTGTTCAGTAGTGAGTCCAATAGCTTTGAATTGACATGGTCTGGCAAGGTCTGTTCCTTAAGCCAAGCATGCCTTCTAATTACAGAACCTGTAACTGCTGCCATACAGGATGCTTCTAGGGCGTCAAAACCACATTGTAGGGTAAGCTTAGAAACTTGGCTTGCAGAATGCATAAGCTCCTGTAATTCTTTATTTTCTGCACAGTCTGGGAAGGTAGATAATTTTTGTTAAATAAGTTCCATTGTATGTTGCTTGTATTTCAGCATGTGGAACTGACAATTTAAAGCTCTAATGGCAAGAGTTGCAAAGGCGTATACTTTTTTACCCCATCTGTCTAATGCACGGGAATCCCTGTCCGAAGGGGTGGGATTCTTAGCTGTGGTTGCTTTTATTATTTAGGTCCCTGGGAGATGACCTCTGGGTCAGTAGTAGGATTTTTGAAAAGAAGTTTGTGTGAGTCAGGGACTTTGCAATACCTGTCCAGTTTCCTGGAAGCAGGAGGTAGAGTATCAGGAGTTAGACTGGATTCCATAAAGACATCATCCACAACATCCAGCACAGGAGGAATAGCTAAGGGTCTGTGCTGTGGTAAATCTAACAATTTCCGGAGTCTCTTTTTGGACTGAGGATAATCCTGGCATTCCCAATGGAAATGCTCTCTCAAGGTATGTAAGGTTTCACCAAAAGAAAAATCCTCTGGAGGAGAGACAGAAGGAATGGATTCCTCTGCATCTGAATCCTCATAAGCAGATTAGGGCATGTCTTCTTAATCAGAAACCTCAGAGTCGTCGGACACCTGGTCGGATAAAGCTGCTGGGGACAAGTCCATTTTTCTTTTAGCAGGGGTAGGCTGACTTCCCCTCAACAGCATGATAAGGTCTTCCACCATTTTAAGCATTTGAGATTGAGGCATGGAAGCAGGCGCTTGAGCTTGGGTCGTCGTTTTTTTAGCTGTAGTTCGTAGCTTGGGCCTTAAGAAACTCGGTAGTTTTAGAAAGAACTGAAAACGTGAAAGAAGTCATCAGTTTGTGTCAAATATCAGTAGTGCAAAGAACTTCCTCGGAAGCCGGTGCCTGCAGAGCGGCTCCGGACCCATCCAAGGTAGAGACATCTGCAGGTTCCGCAGTCAAAGAAGAGTCTCGCGGCATACTGGACTCCGAACGGGTCTCGGTAGCGGCCTGCGAATCCATAGAAGCAGGCATCAGGGGCTGCGAAAGTGCCTCACTGAGTACCGGCAAACTGGTGATTAGCTTAATGGAAGCATCATCGGCAGTTTTAGACCTGTGTGGTGTGTCTCTGTCTTTATCCTTACGTTTTTTCGGAAGATTGGTAGTCGGATGGCTTACCAAAGCCATTGCGGAATACGGAGCTCGAGAGCAAAAGTATTTAGCTACGATAAGGGCCCGACGACGTATAGTTCTGGCATTGACAAAGCACAAAACCGACAGCGAGGGACGTCGTGGTCTGGGCCTAAACAAGTGACGCAGTAAGAATGAAAATCTCAGTGTGGTACTTGCTTTCCACAGGCAAGACAATTGTTAACTTTTTCTGGCATCGGTTAGAGCAAGAAAAAAGGATCCTCAACGGGGTACTTAGCTTTAGAAGACTTCAACTTCAAATGGTAGCGGCCGACCGGCACTCGTGGGAACTGCTTCTGCTTCAGGCTCCTCGGCAAGAAAGACTGATGTAATGGTGACGGCTGCCTATTTTTATACCACTGACGACCTGGCATCAGTCCTGGAGCGACAGCAACCAAAGCAGAAATACTAAGCCTCTGATATTTGGGCTGACTGAGGGCTTCCCCTGGCAGGATAAGCAAAGTGTGATGACTGCAACAGTGAAATACGAATAACATCTTTTTGTTACTGTATTATTCAGAACTGTAGAGCTTTATCACTCTATGTGTGGACCACAGCAAGAAGTTGGTGCAGTATAAATGGAAAATATGTTTATTTATTTATTTATTTTTCCAATAAATCCCATCCCTGGACTTGAGAAGTTAAGCAGTTTATCACTCCATGTTTGGACTGTAGCAGCTGCTTTCAACAACTGTATCAAGCAGCTGCTACAGTTTAAAAGGAAAGAAGAGTTTTTTTCCTTGCTCCTTAAGTCCAAGGACAGGATATTTTTTTAATTATTTTTTTTTTACTCCTTAACTAGATTTGGAGGGGGGTACCAGATTAGGAGGTGCCATCAGGCTTCAGAATAGATAGCTGCACCTCTGTATTTCACTATTAATCTGTTTTTTGGAGTTTCCTTGTCAAATTTTGAAATCACAGTATTCATACTGTCTTTTTGAAGCTTTATTCTGTTTACATTGTTCACTGATGTCTTTTGATCTAAAGCCCTCAGAGAATAGCCTGTGTAGTTCTGAAACACTAATCCAAGATAAGAATTGAGACAAAGATGAGCAGGCAAACCACACTGTTAGAACTTCAGGATACACAATCAATACAGATAAGATCATGCAAACATAAAACCTTAAAATTGCCAATAAAAGAAAAGCACGCAATAAAATAACATCATGCAGGTTATGAGCTAAGATGCCAAGCATATATTCAGTGGATATGTTTGTTTCCTACCACAAAACAGTGTAAGAAACTTCTCTGTGTGGAAGATTTTCAGTCCATATATCTCTGTATATTAATCAGATCAGACAAAAGTAGTAGAAGTAGCAAACTTAAACTCGTCTTAAGTAAAAAAATAAATAAATAAATAAATAAATAATAAATATATAATTGTACAAAATTACTTAGTATTCGAAAGTAATCCAAGCAAGGCAGGCAGTCTGTTTCCAATCGAAAATCCAGTCTGTGTACTTAATAAAGGATTTTCGACTGGAAACAGACTGCCTGCCTTGCTTGGATTACTTTCGAATACTTAGTAATTCTGTACAATTATATATTTTTTATTATTTTTACTTAATTTTTTTTAAGATGAGTTTAAGTTCGCTACGTCTACTACTTTTGTCTGATCTGATTAATATGCAGTGATTAACTAAAGATATATGGACTGAAAATCTTCCACACAGAGAAGTTTATTACACTGTTTTGCTTTTGGACCCACTACACTTGTTTAGTGGGTTGTTTTGAGACTTTGTGGATACCACGGAGATTACTTTTTTTTTGTTTGTTTTTTTCCTACCACAAAGCTGCAAGACTTGCAGAGCAGGTAAGAGACCTTCTGGTCCACAGGGTTTGTCAAGTTTCCTGTGAAATGAGAAAGTTCCAGAAATTTGTTAACCAATATATTACTGCTTCCAGTGGTTGCAGTACCATCCACCCAACTCTCATTCATTAAGTGCCAGTTTAGCAGAGCCTATAAGTCAGAGTAGCAGTAAAACTCTATTCTTTTTTCTGTTGGAACTTTGCTCCCCCCCCCCCAAAAAAAAATGTCAAGAGGAGATCCTCCCTACTTATACACATTGTTTACTTTCAAATGACTGCATTTTTGGAAAAAAAGAGTAAAGTCTCCAGTGTGGAATATTTGCTTTGAGCAGCCAGGTGTGACAAACCTGGCTTTGTAACATCCATCTGCAACCAATGTAAACCAATTGCTTCCAACACTTCCTCCCCCTTCCTCTCAGGCAAAACAAAGCAAGAGCTGCACAGTAATTCTCTTGTAACTAGAATCATAACATGCTGTAACGTAGGTTAGGGGATTAGTTAATCTGTCTTCTAAGGAACTTCAGTGTCTGGAAGGCAAATTTAAAAGGCAGTCTCACATAAAAAGTAAAGTTTTTCATCACATTTTGATTTTGCATATAGTACTGGGGCCCTGCATCACCCAGAACTGTTATTATTAATTTCTTACAGTCCAAACTGACCTGATGGGGTACTGTCAAGATATATGATGTCATTCTACAGTGACAATTTTGACCCTCCATAGGCAAAGGTGAAACCAGCCAGGTGTGGTACTGTCGTCCACACTGGAGGGGGTTACAATGGAAATAAGGGGGATGTTTCTCAGTTACACCCTGGCATCTCCTCAATATGCCAAAGCATTTAAGAGGCTGGCATGCAGTGGCCCACTGCAAAGTATGTACATACCTCTATACATATGCAATGAAATCACAATGTCCCCTATTAAATATCACTTCAACATGCTCTCTAGTCTCCATTGGCGATTCTACCACAGACAGTATAGTATGCTCAAGAACACAATCCTGTCTTCTCCCTCTGACAACAGCTGACCCAGTTATAGAGATTTCATTCTTCTCTTCCCCCCCATACCAGCTCTAACAGGTGCCTGCTCCACTAGTCCCTCTATGCCTACAGTGCTGGCTTCTGATGTAATCGTATAGGTAGACAGAAAGCATGGTGGTGAGAATATTTACTGTGGAAACATTTCTCCAGCAACTTAAAATAAAGGTATTTCAATTTCCTACTTTCTTGACTGTATCAGTCAAGAATGTAACAATGTGTTGTGTTCAATAACATCTTTTAATTTTTGTTAACGAGTCATCAGTTATACAACACTTTAAGTTAGATCTGAATGTAAAGTTTGAAAAAAAAAAAACAATAGCTTAAAAAGGCTTTTCTTCAAACTCAGAATTGGAGTTCCAAGACACAATTCTACTCAGAGTGAGAAATTTATAATCTGTGACTGATAAAATACACACAAAATAATGCCTGTATTCAGTAGCTAGATTTAAAACTTTAGTTCCCTAATTATTTGTCTTCTGAAATCATAAAATTGCAGAAATCAGCTGGAACACCCACAGAGTAATGTTGAACGGTGCTAAATAAGTGAAGCCCAGCTCGAACAGGCAAATGAAGGTTTATTATGTCCACAAGCAACAAAACATACATAGATCTCTGGTTAAGCGCTTTCACCCACAAAAAGTGGTCTTCATCAGAACACAAACACAAGATACTTTTAGTAATTTATAGTCTTTTTGGTGCCAAAACTCATTCAAAATTTTAAAAACATACTGTACATAAATATAAATGTTAAAAATTCACTGACTATTAAAAACATTATAAACATAGTATTATTTGTAAAAAAATATAAACGTTATATGGTACTTGTTCACTACAGTGATGAAGAGCTAACTTCCTATTTCGCTCATTAGGGTATAAAACCCAGTAAATATCTTATCAAAAATATTCTAAATTAATAAACCAAAATGTACACTAAACATTTTAAACTTGTGTACTGATATTTTCAAGTAATTCAAATATATTATAATTAATTGTTAAAAACATTAATTAATCAGATAATAAATTGTAAAAAAACACTAATAATCACATTAAAATTATCACCCAACATCAAAATATACAGAAATTACCCCAACTGCAGTAAATTAATTCCTGGTTCCCTTGTGGCATCAGTTAATATTTGTCATATGCTTATGATTATTTGTACAGTATAAGAGTAAAAGATATCAACAATGCACTGTATAGGCATATTAATTTGCGAGGAGTTGAACATGCATTCAGGTTTGCTATTATTGATCAAGTTATATTAGGTTTACGTGGGGGAAATATTAACGCCCTCTTAGGTAAGAGGGAAGCGTATAATAAATATTAACTGATGCCACAAGGGAACCAGGAATTAATTTACTGCAATTGGGGTAATTTCTGTACATTTTGATGTTGGGTGATGATTTTAATGTGATTATTAGTGTTTTTTTTACAATTTATTATATGATTAACTGTTTTTAACAATTAATTATAATATATTTGAATTACTTGAAAATATCAGTACACAAGTTTAAAATGTATAGTGTACATTTTGGTTTATTAATTTAGAATATTTTTGATATGATATTTACTGAGTTTTATACCCTAATGAGCGAAATAGGAAGTTAGCTCTTCATCACTGTAGTGAAAAAGTACCATTATAACGTTTATATTTTTTTACAAATAATACTATATTTATAATGTTTTTAATAGTCAGTGAATTTTTAATATTTATATTTATGTACAGTATGTTCATATGTATTTATGGAATTGTTTATTAAGGCACTTGCACTTTAAAATTTTGAATGAGTTTTGGCGCCAAAAAGACTATAAATTACTAAAAGTATCTTGTGTTTGTGTTCTGATGAAGCCCACTTTTTGTGGGTGAAAGCGCTTAACCAGAGATCTATGTATGTTTTGTTGCTTGTGGACATAATAAACCTTTGTTTGCCTGTTCAAGCTGGGCTTCACTTATTTAGCACCGTTCAACATTACTCTGTGGGTGTTCCAGCTGATTTCTGCAAGATTATTACGTTGTTGTTGCTGGTTCTGTTGTTTAAAAGAAATCATAAAATTCTGAGATGCAGCAACCCTTCCGAATGTATGCAACATCACAAATTATATGATAAATACTATAAGGAGCTAACAAGCTTTCACATAAAGCAAGATGTATGTAGAGAAACAGCCCCAAAAAGAAATCACTAAGCAAACCACTTAAATTATATTTTTGTAGTATGTTACACTGTTCAGTTGGATAAATGGAAGGGAAACCTTTCTGTCGGGAGGAAAAAAGGATATTTGGATACAGCTGTTTTTAGGAGAAACAAAGGGTACAAGCAACAATACCAAGAAAAGAAAAACCACTACTACTGAATAGCACTTTACATAAGCAAACCAAGGAAGGCACAATTAATAGCAGTGGCAGCATTTCACATTAACAAATACATCTGCAACATACTTAAGGAAAACAGGATGAGATTAACAAAAAATGCAAAGCTCAAAATTTTCAAAACTGTGATAAACTGCTTAGCTAACATCAAAACAAATCTTAAATAGTCACCGCTAAAAATGTACATAGATGATGATGAAAGTTTTATATTTACTCATTCCTCTAATAAGGAATATCATAAAAGTGGAAATAAAAAATTACATTGCATTCATATGTACATTTTCTTTCCTGTGACATTACTGCTTGAAAACTGCTCTAAGCAACAGTCAGAAAAGGCTACTATTTAGATATATTGCAGTCTGCTCTGAATACCGAGAATCAGTTACTAAGCAAACAAACCCTGACATCCTAGTTCAAAGAAACAGAAAGAGGCTTCTGTTTGAGAATGAGGGACTTCTAGGTTCCACATATTTCACTAAACTGCACAGAAAAGAGACTGTTTAATAAAAACAGAAAAAAGCATACAAAAGAAGTAAAAAAAAAAAAATAAAATAAAAAATCCATAACCCCCATCAGTCTGGGATACATTTAAGTCCCTCAGTCAACAAGAAGTAAAAAAGTCCAGCAAGGTCTGTGTGTGTGTGTGTGTGTGTGTGTGTGTCTGTGTGTGTGTGTGTGTGTGTGTGTGTGTGTGTGTGTGTGTGTGTGTGTGTGTGTGTGTACTTGTGCATGCACGTGTGAGACCTAGGGATGGAGAAAAGAGAGAGAGAGTCAACCACACTATGTGTGCATCTAATGTCTAAAGCTTTACTTAACAAGCTGTTACTATATCACAGTAGACATGTTTCATCTACTTATTTTTAAGTATGCTGTGGATTTGGTAAAAGCTACTCTGTCTCCACCTGCATACAATATGACTTTAATCAAGTTACTTAACTAGACAACATTTATAAGTTGCCCTTAAAAAGAGGCACATGTGGCCAGTGGGCTTTGAAGTAATACGAGTGCTCTGGCACAGATTTTTATCTTTTTTCCATCAACTTAAAAAAAAAAATAAAAAACATTCCTACTGTCCCAAGAGTCTCCCCAGTAGGATCAGTTTTTAATGAAGCCGTTCATATATTCAGCATTTGCAATGCCATACTGATCCCCTTCTCCCACGCACAAACACAAAACCTCATTCACAATGCTTTTCAACTGCAAAGCATGGCAGGAGGAATTACAAATCTCACCCTGCAAAATTCCAGTTGGCTGATACTTCAGAACAGTTCCACCTCTTCACTACTCCTGCAAAGACAACTGCACTGTTTCTGTGATTTTCACACCCAACCTGCATTCAGTGAGAAAAATGTATTTATCCCTCACCCCAAGACACAGTGATTTGCCAATCCCCTTCCCCCACTTTTATTATTTTTTCATCTTAAAAGTTTATTTTACTCCTGCAAAGCTGCTAGCTCAGCTCAGCCCACAATATGCTGAGTGGTGCTTTCTATTACCACCCTCTTTTTATTCACTTAGTTTCAGCAAGTAGCCCTGCTATTACCTTTATCACAAACACATATTTTTGTCTTGTGTGTTCATTAAAGGTAGACTGACTTCATTTATTAAGGGTTTAATTATTTATATATGTATGTATGCATTTGTTTAGCGGGGTGCAACACTGATCCAATGGACCAGTTTTAGACACAGCTCAGAAGACACGTGAACAGAAAACAAAATACATAAATTTAACAGTACATTTTTTACACACAGGGTGCCAAAGTTACAAAAACAATAGTAACAGCAAAAGTTAGAAAATTGCTAAATTCCACAGAGAATATTTGCACAAGGTGTCCCAAAGTTACAGTAAGTAATCACATCAAATAACTTTTCAACCAACCACTAATTTCACTTTATGGTATTTCTTGAGCAAGAATCACAAAGTAAGACATAGAATATATTGCTGAACCCCTCCCCAACACAACATTTACACAAAGAGGAAAATGATGGAAGGGTGGGGGGATCTGGAGGGACCAGCTGGCATAATGTTTAAGTTCTTCACCTCCCATGTACAAGCTACAAGCTTCAATCCTGACCTCTGGCCAATGCCTGTTTGGAGCTTGCATGTTCTTCCTGTGTCTCTGTGGGGTTACTCCCACCCCCGAAAAACATGCTGAGTGTTTCCATCTCAAACTCATGCAAGACTGGAGCTGAGGGCAGCGGCACAAAATCTAGATGGTGCCTTATGGAGAAAGAGTTGTATACACTATCCGCTTTGGGTATCTACTATGGTACACAGTATCCTCGAGATAGGAGAACACGTATCACAGACTACGTGCCGTGGCAGTGCTAGCCACTAGACTGTGTAAAAATATGGCTCTAGGTGGTTTGGTCCTATTAACTAATGTCACTAGATGGGCAAGGCTATTTGCTGGTGATAAGTGGGTTGAGGACCTGGCCTATTCTGACCTATGCCAGGGACCCATGCTAACAGTGGGAGGGGTGTATGTGCCCCTATTGACCAGTGTGTGCCCGACAAAGCCCAGCAGCCCTGGTTAATAAGCTACTTTCCAGGTGGTGTCCAGATGCCCAGATTGGGTTAACTATGACAGCTCTGTTGAGCAAAAGCTGGAAGTAAAACCAATCAACCTGCCAAACATGAACTTACTGTAAGTTCACTGATAGAATGCAGCTTGGAACTGGATGACATCTAGGAGATAAGATGGAAAGGCAGTGCAGCAAAGATATTTGGCTTGGGATCCAGCATCTATTACTCAGGTGGAGGACAGGCCAGAAATGGATTAGGAATTGTGGTGAGGGAGAAACTTCAGATGACAGTAAGGGAAGTCATTAGAATCCATTACAGACACACGGCAATCAGACTCCAGTGTAATGACAGGGCATTGTGCAAATCTATGTCCTACAGCATTGGCTGAGATAGTGAAGAGGAGTGCATTAAGACAGCAGTTGTAGAACCTACTAGACAAAGCAGGACAACATGAATTGGTGTTAATAATTCCTGACTTGAATGCACATATCGAGACAGGCAGAACAGGATACTAGGACTGCCTTTGTCCACATGGATTGGCCAACAGGCATAAAGAAGGAGAGGCCATTCTAGACTTCTGTCTGGCAAATTGCTTGATAGTAACCAACACACAGTTCAGAAAGACAGACAGTCACAAGATCACATACAAGAGTGGCCAGCATGCAACTCAGGTAGACTTCCTCCTAGCAAGGTTCATAGGTTGGTACTAGGCCATCAGCCCTAGGGCCTATACAAGCCTAGCCATACCAATTCCCTGGCTATTTCTTCCCACATTATTTACTTACCTGGACCCCTGTCTAGCAGGGCGACTGACGTGATCCCTGGGGTGAATTTCCTTTCTCCCATCCAATCGTCAAGGTTCCTCTTGAAGAGGTCCAAAGAGGCACTCTGCTTGACATGTATGGGCAATCTATTCCAGAGTCTGGGGTGTCTCTGGGTCAGGAACCTATCCCTCCAGCATGTTTTGTTTATTGTGATGACAAGGTTTAGATCCCTGGAGCGTGTAGCTCTGAGGGATTGGGATTTCTTTAAGTGCAGCATGTCCAACAGCTCTGGGTTTGACATGGCCTTGTATGTTAAGCAGAGATCGCCTCTGAGTAGACGATATACGACAGAGTATAGCTGGAGTGTTTTAAGGTGGTCAGCGTAGGGCATCTGCTTTAGGCCTGTGATTCTTTTAGTGAGGTATTTCTGAGGCCTTTCCAGTTGTTGCAGATGTCTTGAGAGGTACATACCAAATGGGGCGTTGTATTCTATAATGGGTCTAATGAGGGATGAGTACAGTGGGAATGACCTCATTTTTTCTGGATGAAAAGCCCTTCGTGATGAGGTGTGCCACATAGAAGGATTTCCTGACTGTTGTGGCGATGTGGTTATCGAAGGTGAGACCACTGTCCACCTGTGTCCCTAAGTCTCTTATCACACTTTCTGTGTTTAGTGTACTGCCACCTATATGGTAATTCATGGATACATGTTTTTCCCAAAGGGATAACAATACATTTCTTGGCATTGAGCTTGAGCCCATGGCTCTGGCACCAAGCATCTGTTTCTGTAAGGCCCTTTTGTAGAGTATCCACATCATTTGGGGATTCAATAATGGCTCCCAGTTTGCAGTCATCTGCAAACTTTGCTAGCCAGAGTCCCTTAGTGTTGACCTGTACTTCAGAGAAGTAGATGCCAAACAAGAGCGGCCCCAGGACTAACCCTGAGGTACTCCACTTGTCACTTGTCTGGAGCTGGATTTGGAGTCGGCTACTTTTACAGTGTGGGTAAGCCATTTAGCAACCCATTGGGTGACATAGGGATTAATGCCCAACTTAGTAAGTTTATCTATGATTCCAGAGTGGGGGATGGTGTCAAAGGCCTTGGCAAGGTCTAGATAGGCTGTGTGGACCACCTTACCCTTGTCCATGGCTCTGGAGACTGATTCAAAGAAGTCAATCAGGTTCAGAAGACAAGATTGGCCCTTCACAAACCCAAACTGGGTGGGGTCCAGTGTTTGAAGGTTGCCAATGTCTTTGTTTATAAGTTCCATGATAATACGCTCCATGGCCTTGCAGATAAGGCTTGTCAGACTGATGGGACGGTAGTTTCCGGGATCCAAGGTGGATCCCCCCTTGTGGATTGGGATAACTGTAGCTCTGCGCCACTCAGTGGGCACGAAACCTGAGGTGAGGCTATGACTAAACATGACACTTAGGTGAGGTGCCAGTTCATATTGTAGTTCATGTAGTACACAGCCCGGAATGTCATCTGGTCCCATGGATGCTGTATTCTTGGCTTTAGATAGTGCGTTTTGTACCTGTGTGGCCGTTATTACTGGAATTTGGCAATCTTCCAGTATTGAGATGGGCCATTTAGGGGGTGAGAGGGAGGTGAAGTTGGCACTGAATCGATCTGCCAGGATATTGGCAATATCCTTCAGATCAGTATATTTAATGCCATTCTGTTTTAGCTCAGAGCAGATCTGAGCATTGCCATTTAGATTCTTGACATAGTTATAGAATGCTTTGTGGTTGTCTTTGGAATCTTTGGCAATTTTATTTTCGTAACTAGCTTTGGAGGATTTTATGAGGCATCTCAGTTTTTACTGAGGCTAGTAAGGGAGTTTTTGCATCCTGGGATTTTCCTTTTTCTGCAAAAGTTTCTTCCTTTTGTTGTAAAGTTTGTTTATGGCAGGGGACCACCAGATTGGCTTCCTTTTTGGATGAGAGCATTTTGGTTCTATTTGGGATGGCAAGATTCATGCATGAGTGGATGTGCTCATACAGTGCCTTAGTGTAGGATTCAGCAGTTGAACTTTCAGTTCCCATCTGCATGGGTGTCATGAAGTTTGTCACTTCTGACTTGAGTAGCATGAAGTTGGCTTTGGAGAAGTTTTCTATGGTGGTTTCTTTACTGGGGGGTGGGGGTGGGATGTGGATGTTAAGGGTGATTAGCTTATGGTCAGACCTGACTAACAAGGGGGTGACCATAGGTATGGAGCATTGATTTCCCATGTTGGTAATGACCAGGTCTAGGATATTGGAGCCCCTGGTGGGACTATGGATTAGCTGATCCAGGGCGTTGGAATTTATGAATTACAAGAACCGTTGTGCAAAGGTGTTGGGACATGAGTAGTTTTCCCAGTTAATGGCAGGGTAGTTAAAATCACCCAGCATTAGGGTGTTTGGTTCTATCTTAATATTTTCCAGTATGTTTAGAAAGGTGTAGTGAGAATCTTGGGGTATGGTGGGGGATCTGTAGCAAGCTACAATTTGGATTGCAGTCTTACCTACTGTTAGTTGCACTTGGAGAATTTCAGACACATTGAGTTGGCCAACTAGCCTGGTGGTGTGAATATCCTTGGTGAATATTGACACTCCTCCACCTTTAGTGTTTCGGTCCTGGTTTGGTGGCCGAAAAGTGTGGTAAGAGTTGTAGCCTGGTATTGCAGGGGTGCTCTCTGGAGCCTTGAAGGAAAGGGCACTGGGGTAAAATCACCAATTGCAAAGTCACCCCCAGTGAAACAGTCGGTCCTCAGAATAAACCACTAGTTGCCACAAACAGCTGCAAGCAGTGGTCAGAGAAGGCTCTAAGATCAACAAACACCAAGCTGAAGACATGGAAGTTGACTGGAAAGAAAATACAACAGTTCAAGGAATTACTCAGAGGTCTAGCACATCAAGAAGAGAAAATAGGTGAAGTTGAAGAAAAATGGCAGCACCTCAAAACAGCATGTGAGAGGACTACAGAACAGATATGTCGGCCAGGTACATAAGGAAAGCTGGTGGTGGAATACAGAAGTCCAGGAAGTCATCAAAAGAAAGAAAGAGTACAGGAAAAAGTGAGAATAGAAAAGCCAGAGCAGACTAGGAAGGAATACTGTTGGCTAACAAAGAGGCTAAGAAAGGAGTTGCAATAGCAAACAACAAGGCATCAGAGGCACTCTACCAACTTCTAGAAAGTGGCTCAGGAGATGGCACATAGAAATATCAGGTTGCAAGGCAAAGAGAGAAAGATACAGAAGACAGTAAAACACCTTTCATAAGGGATGCCAGTTGCAAACTGCTCACCTGTCTACAGGACATCAAAGGCAGATGAAATGAGAACTTCCAGCAGCTTCTGAATAAAGAAAATCCATCAGAAGCTGTACAAACCCAAGACACATTCTACAATGAGAGAAGAGGAGAAGCCTAGCAGAAGAAGTAAGAACAGCACTAAGGGAAATGAAGTCAGGGGAAAGCAGCAGGCTCTGATGAGGTCACAGCAGATATGATAAAGATACCAGATGAGATGAGGAGAAATGGCTCTTGAGGCTACTCAAAGCAGCATGAAGAGAAAGGTGTATCCCAGATGACTGGAAAATAAATTTACTGGTGCCAGTGTACAAGAACAAAAGACCCGTAACAAACTTTGTACCCCAGGGATTGGTCTTGGGGCCTCTGCTGTTTGGGATATACTTCTCGGAGGTGCAGGTCTAATATAGTGAGTTATGGCTGACCAAGTTTGCAGATGAATGCAAGCTGGGTGCTGTCATCAATTCCCCTCCAAGAGGGCCTTACCCAAACTAATGACTGGTGCCAGAAGCATGGCCTCAAACTGAACGCCAAGAAATGCATCATTATCCCCTTTGGGGAAAATGTCATCCCCACTAATTATTACATTAATAACAATGTACTAAGCATGCAATCAGTCGAGAGGGACTTGGGCACCCAGGTTGATAGCAACCTGACTTTTGACCACCACGTTGCCTCTATTGTACAGAACGCTTTCTACATGGCCCACCTCATAAATAAGGGTATTTCATCCAGGAACAAGGAGGTCATAACATCCCTGTACTCCTCCCTTATCAGACCCATTATCGAGTACAAGGCCCACTTCAGCATGTACCTTGGCAAGCACATGCAGCAGTTGGAGAGACCACAGAGGTTCCTGACCAGGAAAATTCAGGGTCTCAAACACTAATCTTATACAGACAGGCTAAAAACCCTGTCCTTCTACTCAGCCTCATACAGACAGCTCAGACGTGACCTGTGTCTGGCATACAAGGCCATTTCAGACCCAGCCTTGATGGAGTTGCTGCATATCTGTAAGACAAACTC
The DNA here is from genome assembly GCF_019279795.1 of Protopterus annectens. Lineage (NCBI taxonomy): Eukaryota > Metazoa > Chordata > Ceratodontiformes > Protopteridae > Protopterus > Protopterus annectens. The sequence goes on along the minus strand of NC_056735.1, from coordinate 715,361,388 downwards.
CACTTGTGCAACCCGCATGCAAGGCCTTAACCTGGTCTGTGACATTAACGGAACTTGTTGATGGGATAGATTTGCATCCCAAAAACTTCCCCGTCTGTGGAATACACTCCATCTCCATGTCAAGCCGAGTACCTCTCTGGCCATCTTTAAGAGGAACCTGGAAGACTGGATGGAAAACAGAAAATATATCCCTGGGATCCTACCTGTGTCCCTGCTGGACAGGGGAAACAGGTGCTGACTTTGAGGGAACATGGGCAAAATTCTTGGCTAGGCTTGTAAGGGCCTCCGGGCTAATAGCCTAGTATCATCCTATGGACATATGGACATTCAAAACTGTAGGTAGCAAAGAGGTATCAAACTCCTATCACACTACATGGAAGTTCTGTAGAGGGTGGTTGATAAATATGCAGAATAGTAGAAAGTAAGATGGGATATGAGCAGTTCAGACTCAGATCAGGATGCAGCACAACAGACCTGATGTTTCCAGTCAGACAGATACTTAAGAAGAAGCTAGGAAATGAGGAAAGAATCCAACCGGGCATTCTTAAACATGGGAAACCATATGACAAGGTCCCAAGAAAGTTAATTTAGGCAGTCCTACACTGGTTCAAAGTCCCAGAAGCACTGACAGGATTAGTTCAAGTTATGTACAAGGACCAAATGACTCGAGTAGAATAGTGTTCAGTTTCAAAGAGGGGTTTCCCTGTGGGAGTGGTTATGTATCAGGGTTCAGCTCTGAGCCCACTGCTGCTCAAACTGGTGATGGACTATATTAGCGAACAGATTGGAGGGGACAAATCAATAAAGTTACTGTATGCAGATGATGTGTCATTACAGACTCTGAACAAGAACTTCAGAAAAGGACAGGGGAATGGAATGCAAAACTGATGGCGCAAGGGATGAAACTGAGTACAGATAAGACAGTTGTAAAGGCAACAAATGGGGAAATCAGAAGAAGCTGAGAACTGAGATAGAAGGGAAGATAATGGAACAGGGTAATAGCTTCAACTAACTGGGACAGGTGCTTTAGGAGAAGGTAAGTCTAAATGAAGTCAAACCGAGAATCAGAGGAGCAGCAGCCAACTGGCATAGCGTCTCAGATGTAGTACATGACAGAAGAATGCCAAAGAAGTTAAAAAGAAAAGTGTACAAAACAGTGGTTCAACCCATACTGTTGTATGGTACAGAAACCTGGACAGTAAAGGCAGAACAGCTGAGGAAGTTAGCTGTGATGGAGATGAAGTGACGGAAATGTGTGGTAGGATGCACACTGTTGGACAGACAAAGAAATAAAGAAATGAGTGCAGAAGACAAAGTAGCTCCAAATGCAGAAAAAGTCCAAGACAGATCACGGTAGTTTGTGCACATGTGTAGAAAAGCAGAAGACAATCTGATGAAGATTTGGGGCAGACAAGAAGAAGGCAAGAAAAAATAAGGGCATCCAGCAAAGAGGTGAATGGATTGTATGACAGAAGACTTGCGACAGCCGGGTATGAGTCTTAAAGAAGGTAAGAGATTGGTATTGAATAGAGAGAGATGGTGACCATTGACACGACACCCTGACCCCATGTAGAAAAAGAGAGGCTGATGATGGGGGGTGATATGGATAAAGAGGTGGTATTGTTTATTTACTTTAATTATTCAACAGAGATAAACTCCTAAACCTGAGCACTGTTTAAACTAGTTTGAAGAAGTCAATGGTTACTTAGTAAGTAATAATGATTTTAAATAAAGCATTTGCATGGGATTTCACTGTGGAGTTGTGTTTTTAGTTAAGTTAGGAGTTCAGTGATAGTTTGGATGCAAGAAAAGAAAAGCTGTGCTTAGTACAGTACAAGCTCATTTTGTATGTTTGGCTCCTAAGGTTGAGGGACAGGACCCTAATATTAAGTATGAAGATGGGGGGGGGGGGGTTAAATGTAAGAATTTAAACAGTGGCAAAACTAGTAATAGGTCAGCTCTTTGTTTAATTATCCATCTTTCATATGAGATGTTAAACTCAGGCCCCATCTGCCAGAGTTTGGTAGTAGCTCAGAAAGATATTAAAGATCCCATAGCACTTATCAAAAAAGTAGGAGAAGTTCTCCTGAGACCATGCCAAATTTTCTCTGTTTACTGTGAATACCACTTTGGGTCTCCCTTAAAAACAGACCACTGGCCTAATGGGATTAACATGGTCAACAAAGTGTAAATAAATAAATAAATAAATAAATAACATTAGACATTTTGCCTTTTCGATTGTCTGGCAATGATGTTCACCTTGTGGAGTGGGTATAAAGCGATATATTTTGTTTGAGAGAATTTGTAAGGTTTCACTGTTTTTGTTTGAAGACGCTACTATTAAAAGTAAGCCATAGCAAACATAGTCCCTTTCCCTTTTGCTGTTCCAGCTGTAACAGACAGAATAATTAGAAATCTTTTGGCCCAGAAAAGTAGCCATTTGATTTTACTTATTTTGCCAACATGGAGTTGGAAGTCCAACCAAAAATCTAGATATTTGAAGGAGGTTGTTAACAGTCACCAAGTGCAATGGACTCTGGTGACTTTTTGCCTAGTTCCGAAAACATAGCTTTTGTTTTAGCGGCATCCAGAAGTAGTTTGTTATTAATCCAACTGGTTAGGAAGCAGATGTCATTTTGAAGTTGTTGCTGTATTATGGAGAATGACTAATGTGATCTGTGCAACACAATATCATCAGCATGTTGTGTAAGTGGCAAACAGGCAGATCATAAAGTTTGTTAATGAAGACAGAGAACAATACTGCTGCAATAAATAGGGCCCTTTAGATTTCACTTAAATAGCTGAAAAATGAAGGAGACAGATGAGCCAATTTTAACTCTGATCAGTCTGTTCGACAGGATGTCTTCAACCAGAAGGTGGTGTCTGGACTAATTCCCAAGTGTAACATATGATTTATCAGGAGTGAGAGCAGTCAACAAGGTTAAAAGCTTTATATAGACCTATGAATATGACACCTGCGAGATTACGCTTAGCCATTCTAAGTACTATGTCATCAGTCAGTAGACAAATGACAATTATATTACTTTGACCAGTCCAAGCACCATTTTCTTTTACTGACAGAAGACTGTATTGTTAGATGAACTGAAAGAGTTGGATATAAAATGTTTTTTCTATCTTCCTCCCTACAGCGGGTAATACAGAGATAGTGCGGAAGTGGGACATTTTGGATAGATTAAGCTGTTTAGGTAAAGGATTAACTACAGCAGTCTTTCAGATATTAGGCCCAACATGCTTCCAGACACACAGCTTGTAAATGTAAATGAGAAGATGCCTGATGAATTCCATAAAACGGCAAACAAACCAGGGTACAAGAGTGTCAAATCTTGGGGGGGCATCAAAAGATATTTGTTTAAGTAAAGGAATTATATCTTTAGGTATGACTTTTTAAAACTAAATACTGCAGTGTAGAGGGTGGAGACTAAAAAAGTACAGTTTTGTACCTACCATAAATGTAGATGTCCGATAGGCATGCATCTGCAGTCCTTACAAATGGGTTGTCCTGTCGTCAGGCAGCCCTTCGGTCGGCCGGATTCCAAAGTCTGGGTCTGGCCTCGGCTGGTGTCGCACTTCACCCGACGTCATAGCTGCAGTTCTTCGGGTATAAAGGCATCAGCCGACGCCATTTTCCTCAGTGTTTCTTGCCCCAGATGCCAGGTGCCCTCTAGGAAGGCTAAATTTGGATAAATGCAAATGGTTCCAAATAGTAGAGAGCAAACAAAAAATAAGCATGTATGTACATATATACAAACAAATACACCATAATAGATTCCCCAGCTAGCTACAAGATGGGGAAATATTGTAGGAGTACCACAGAGGAGAAGGAGGGTGGGTAATCCTGACTGCAGATGCATGCCTATCGGACATCTACATTTATGGTAGGTACAAAACTGTACTATGTCCTTCAAGGATGCATCTGCAGTCCTTACAAATGGGTAGAATACCATAGCCAAACTAGGGGAGGAGGAGAAATAAGATTATGGTGTAGTTAAGATCCCTTGCAAAACAGCAGTGGCAAAACCTGCTCGGGATCTGGAGTATAAAGGTAAATTATAATGCTTGGCAAATGTATGCACGGAGCTCCAAGTAGCAGCCTCTAAAATGTCTTTGGTAGCCACTCCTCGTAAAAAAGCTGTGGTACTGGCTGTAGCCCTTGTAGAATGAGGCCTGATGTTTTCTGGAGTTTTCTTCCCATGGTAGGAGTAACAAAATCTAATGCAATTTCCTATCCACTTAGAGATTGTCTGTTTTGAAATTGCTTTTCCTTCCATTCCTGTTGCATATGCTACCAGTAGCTGGTCAGTTTTTCTATTGCTCTTGGTCCTGTCCAGGTAGTAACGTAATTGTCTATGTACATCCAAGGTTTGCAACAGTCTTTCTCCCCTGTTCTGTGGGTTGGGGAAGAATATAGGTAGGTGGATAGCTTGATTTAAAGATACCCTGGAGACCACCTTTGGCATAAAAGTAGGATTAGTTCTCATGGACACTCTATCTAGATGGAAGATCAGGAAGGGCTGTACTGCCATTAATGCCTGTAGCTCAGATACCCTTCTTGCTGAAGTGATTGCAAGCAGGAAAGCAGTTTTCCATGATAAGTACTGTAATTCTGCTGTTGCTGCTGGCTCGAAAGGAGGGAGTGTCAACTTTTCTAGCACAAAGTTCAAGTCCCATGCTGGCAATGGTGGCTTCCTAGGTGGCTTTACATTTTTAATCCCTCTCAGAAACTGCCTGAGCAGAGGATGAGAGAAGACTGGAGGATCCAAGTTGTATTCTGCTGAAATAGCTGATGCATGAATCTTAATGGAAGAATAGGACAGGCTGTTGTGGAAGAGCTCTGCCAAGTATTCCAGGATGTTAGCTATGTTTACCAGTGACACATTCTCTCCTTTTGCAGTACTCCAAATGAGATATCTTTTCCATTTTGCTGAATAATTTTTTCTTGTTGAGGGTTTGCGAGCCTCCAAGATAATGTCTTTTACCCTTTGAGATAAATCTGGGTTATTTGGTCTTATGCAATGTTCCAGGCAGCCAGCTGCAGTGTTTTCAGGTTTGGATGCAGGGTTTTGAAGTTGTTCTGTGTTAACAGCAAGGGAACTAGGGGCAGAGGCCATATTAGTTCCCGAGACATACTCCTCAGTAATGGGTACCAATGTTGCCTTGGCCAGTCTGGAGCTATCAGGATGATCCTTGGACGGTCTTCTTTGATCTTCAATAGCACCTTGTGCATCAAGGAAGAGGTGGGAATGCATATGCTGTCAGGTTTTCCAACTGAAAGATAGGAGTCCACTTTCCAAGCAAGTGGGTGGTACGTCCTTGTGCAGAATTTTTCAGTTGGTGATTGTGTGGGGATGCAATTAAGACAATTTCTGGTAGACCCCATTACCCTGTGATGATTTTGCAGAAGTCCGGATGCAGCATCCAAACGTGGGCATCCGTGGTAGTTCTGCTTAGGATGTCTGCTAGTATATTTTCTTTTCCTGGCACAAACTATTGCTTGTAGCTGAATGTTGAAGCTCAGTGCCACATTCCAGAGGTCCATTGCCATCCGGCATAGAGGGTATGAATGTGTGCCTCCCTGTTTGTTGATGTACCACATAACTGTGGTGTTGTCCGTCCTTATCAGCAGTTGACCCTGTCGAAGAAATGGTCTGAATGCCTGAATTGCCAGTTTTACTGCCAGCATTTCCTTTTGATTTATGTGTAGGTGCAGCTGGTCTTGAGTCCATAAGCCTTGTATGCACTTGTCCAGCATGTGTGCCCCCCAACCGAGGTCTGAGGCGTCTGTTGTGATGGTCTGGCTTGGTTGAGTGCTGTGGAAGGGCAGTCCCTCGTTTAATTGACAGGCCTGAGCCCACCATTGGAATTCTTGTTTCAGGCATGGAATTATTGGAATTTGGGTTTCTAGGCTGTGCTTGTGCTGAGACCATAAATTCCTTAGATACCACTGTAACTTTCTCATATGTAGTCTGGCATGTGGAATCAATATTATGCAGGATGCCATGTAACCGAGAGCTTGCAGGACTTTTCTTGCTGTTAGCTGGTTCTGCTTTGTTAATGCCATGAAGTAGAAAGGAGTTGCTCCTGTTGTTCTACTGTCAGGAATGCCATTTGTTTTGATGTGTCCAGATCTGCACCCAAGAAGGTTATCCTTTGGGGTGGTATCAGCCTTGACTTTTTATATTGACTGTGTATCCCAGGGCTTGTAGTAAATGAATGACCCTTTCCAAATCTTTTGTTAATTTGTTTTTGTTGTCCGCTTGTAACAGGCAGTCGTCCAGGTAAGGGTAAATTTGAATTCCCTGAAGCCTGCAATGAGCAATTACTGATGCCAGGCATTTCGTGAATACTCTGGGCAGTAGATAAGCCAAAGGGCAATGCTGAGAATTGATAATGCTCTGATCCTGCAAGAAATCTGAGGTATCTTCTGCAATTTGGTCGTATGGGGACGTGCAGGTATGCCTCCTTGAGATCTAGAGTTACCAGCCAAGACTCCTTGCCCAGCATGGGAAGAAGCTGCTGTAGGGTCAGCATTTTGAATTTTGGAACAATGAGGTATGTGTTTAAAGCGGACAGGTCGAGAATAGGTCTCCATTGGTTTTCTTTCTTGGTACCAGGAAGAGTCTGGAGTAAAATCCTTGCCCTTGTTCCATAGATGGTACCCTTTCTACAGCTCTCATCCTTAGTGAGTTATTTGTTCTAGAGCTTCTGTCTTCTGATTTGGAGGTAGGTTTGGCATTCCTCTCTTCCTTGGTAGAGTATGGAAGTGAAACCTGTAACCTTGGTCTATTGTCTGTAAAATCCATTTGTCTCCTATGATGTAATGCCAGTTTACTGAAAATAAGGCTAGCTTCCCGCCTAAGGGTGCCTCTAGTTGTTCCCTGGTAGGCGGTGCCAGAGCCAAGTCACTGCGATTGTCCTGTGGAAGTGGTGGTGGCTGGATCTGTGGCTGTACCTCGCTGGTTGTTAGCCTGCCACTGACGTCCCCTGTAGGCACCTCTGGATTGACCCCTGCCTCTTGAGCCTATTCCTGCCTCTCGGAGCTCTGGAGGTGTCTGGAAAGGACCAATTCTTGGAAGGCCAGTTCCTGCTAAACCTTGGAGGCTGAACCTGCAAGAAATCCTTGACTGTCTGGACAGATTTTGCTTTCTCTTCCACCTTCTTCAGCACCTGCTGCGCAGGGGAGCCAAACAAATTAAGCTTATCCATGGGAGCATCTAGGAGCTTTGATTTAACATGGTCTGGTAAGGACTGCTCTTTTAACCATGCATGTCTTCTGATCACTGTGCCAGTCATGGCTGATCTAAAGGAAGCCTCCAGTGCATCATAGCCGCATTTTAAGGAATGATTACTGACCTGCTGAATGTTATGTACCATTTCCTGTACAGATGTTTTGTCTAATGGTTCATCCGAGGACAGTTTTTTAGTTAATTGGTCTAACATAAATTCCTGATACTGAATCATGTGGAATTGACAGTTCAAGGCCCTAGCTGAAAGAGTAGCAGAAGTGTAAACTTTTTTACCCCATCTCTCTAAGGCCCTAGATTCCCTTTCAGAGGGGAGGGGTTTTTTGGTAGAAGTAGCTGCTACAGCCTTGGTCCCTGGGAGATAGTTTCGGGATCTGCAAAAGGGGCCTTGTACAAATGATAATGTGTGTCCGGAACCCTGTAGTACCTATCGGGCTTAGCAGGGGCCGGAGGAAGAGAATCAGGAGCAGTACAAGCATCATTAAAAGCATTATCCACAACAGTAAGGACTGGAGGAATGGCTAAAGGCCTATGCTGTGGCAAATGCAAAAAGGTTCTAAGCCTTTTCCTAGAGTCTGAAAAATCCTGGCCCTGCCATTGAAATTGTTCCCTCATAGCATGCAAGGTTTCCCCAAAGAAAATTCCTCAGGCGGAGAGGCAGAAGGAATGGACTCCTCTGCATCAGAGTCCTCATAAGGAGAAAAGGGGCCCTCTGGAGGGTTTGAATTATCTGATTCATCAGAGGAGCCATCTGAAGAAACTGGCTCAGGGGGCTCTACTCTAGTCCTCTTCTCTGGAGGTGGGTGAGAGGCCCTGTCTGAATGTGGTTGGGATCCCCGGATCAAAGAAATGAGATCCTCTGCTAGACTAAGCATTTGTGAACTAGAGCTAGGCCTGTGAGAGGGGGTCTTAGCAGGCACAGATTTTGTAGTTTTTGCTGCTTTAGCCCTGGCAAAGGCCTTAATCGACATGGATGCAGGAGGCCTAGCAGCTCCACGTGCAGGGGTAGAAATATCCAAAGGGATAGTATCAGATAAATCCTGTGAACCTGCAAGAGCAGGTGGGATTTCAGTAGCAGATTCAGCCAGGCTGGATGAGGGCTCGGTAAGTGGCAAGCTTTTGGCCGAAGGAAGAACCGTGGACTCGGTTTCAGCTGAAACCGAGACACTCGCGGTTGGCTTAACCGCGGTTTCGGCCGAAACCGCGGACCGCGAGTGTCGGTCCTTTTCCTTGCGCTTTTTAGAAATTTGCGTAGTCAGAGTATCCGACGGCATAATGTAAGCAAAATCAGAGCCGAAAAACTCTTCAGCAAATTCCGACCGACGTCTAAGCGTCCGTCGGTTGAAAGAAGCACAGGCTAGACAAGCTGCTACGTCGTGGTCTGGGCCTAAGCAAGGTAAGCAGTAAGAGTGGAAATCTTTATGAGGTATTTGTTTCCCACAAGTTAAACAGTTATTCACTTTTTCTGACATCGGCTGAGGCAAGAAAGAGTCCCCAACGGGGTACTTAGCTTTTTAGAAGTCTTCGGTACTTGTAGTAGTAATCTCTGGTTCTGACCGACCGGCACTTGCGAACAGCTTCTGCTTGGCGCACGGCAAGAAAGACTGAGGAAAATGGCGTCGGCTGATGCCTTTATACCCGAAGAACTGCAGCTATGATGTCGGGTGAAGTGCGACACCAGCCGAGGCCAGACCCAGACTTTGGAATCCGGCCGACCGAAGGGCTGCCTGACGACAGGACAACCCATTTGTAAGGACTGCAGATGCATCCTTGAAGGACATCTTGTGTGTTACATTAACTTGGTATCTGTGTTGTCCATCTGCATTCCTCTTCACTATAGGATCTTGGATACAAAAAGTACAGTTTTGTACCTACCATAAATGTAGATGTCCGAACTGGATAGCATCTGCAGTCATAACAACTGGGTTGTCCTGTCGTCAGGCAGCCCTTCGGTCGGCCGGATTCCAAAGTCCGGTCCGGCTTGCTGATGTCGCACTTCACCCGACGTCATCTCTGCTGGTCTTCGGGTATAAAGGCATCAGCCGACGCCATTTTCCTCAGTGTTTCTTGCCCCAGATGCCAGTTGCCCTCTTGGAAGGCTAAATTTTGGGTAAATGCCAATGTTTCCAGAAGATAGAAGGCAAACACAAAAAATAAGCATGTATGTACATATATACAAACAAATACACCATAAGAGACTCCCCACCAGCTAGCTATTAGGAGGGTAAATACCCTAGGAGTACCACAGAGGGAAGGAGGGTAATCCTGACTGCAGATGCTATCCAGTTCGGACATCTACATTTATGGTAGGTACAAAACTGTACTATGTCCTTCATGGATGCATCTGCAGTCATAACAACTGGGTAGAATACCATAGCCAACTAGGAGAGGAGGAAGAATAGATTATGGTGTGGTTAGGATCCCTTGCAGTACAGCAGTGGCAAACCCTGCTCGGGATCTGGAATACAGAGGTAGATTATAATGCTTGGCAAATGTATGCACGGAGGTCCAAGTAGCCGCCTCAATAATGTCCTTGGTTGCCACTCCTCGTAAGAAGGCTGTGGTAGTGGCTGTTGCCCTTGTAGAATGAGGTCTTATGTTCTGTGGAATTGGTTTTCCATGGAAGGAGTAACAGAATCGTATGCAATTTCCTATCCATTTGGAGATTGTCTGTTTGGAAATTGCTTTTCCTTCCCTTCCTGTTGCATAGGCTACAAAAAGCTGGTCAGTTTTTCTGTTACTTTTTGTTCTGTCCAGGTAGTAGCGTAGCTGTCTATGTACATCCAAGGTATGCAGCATTCTTTCCCCTCTGTTTTGTGGGTTGGAGAAGAAGGTAGGTAGGTGGATTGCCTGGTTTAAAGACACTCTGGATACCACCTTAGGCATAAATAAGAAGTTATGTACCTACCATAACGTTCCATGTTAGTTGTCTTCTCTCGCCTTCTTTCTTGCTTGATGGGTTCGGAGCCGATCCCTCGGCTCCGACTCGGCACTTGCTAAGCTCGAGAGTTTCTTCTACCAGCTCGAGGCAGCCCCATATCCCATGATGCAAGGCGGTAAGTACCCAGATCTCGTTTGTAAACAAAGGGCAATAGCACCAAGCATACAATACTTCCCAAAGGAAGAAGAAACTTACAGATGTAAAAAGGACCAGGTCTGAATGGTCTTTAGCATAATAGTTTCTTATACAAGGTCTGTCCAGGCCAGGGGAAGGAGGGAGGTGCAAGAAAGAAGGCGAGAAGACAACTAACATGGAACGTTATGGTAGGTACATAACTTCTTAATGTTAAGTTGTCAATCTCGCCTTCATTCTTGCTTGATGGGACAGCGTCCCTAGCACCTCTATCCTGGGTGGCTCAATGGAACAAACTCTTGAGGACTGTAGAACCAAAACTGGCTCTGTCCCTGGAGGCCAAGTCCAATTTGTAATGGGAAACAAAAGTGTGAGGAGTGGCCCAAGTGGCGCTGCACAAATAGTGTCCAAAGGCAGTCTAGCTTGAAAAGCTGTAGAAGTAGCTAAACTCCTAGTTGAATGTGCTTTAGGTTTTGAGCACAGCTGTTTTCCCCTGATCGTATAAATTTCAGTGATGACCGAAGAAAGCCATCTGGACAAAGTCACTTTAGAAACAGGAAGGCCTTTTTATTATCCGCATAGGAAACAAAAGTTGATCAGATTTTCTAAATTTTTTGTTCTGTCCAAATAATATCTAAGCTGACGGTGGACGTCAAGATAATGTAGCTTTTGTTCAGCTCTATCTGAATAGTTAGGAAAAATACAGGAGATCAATGGATTGATTCAGATTGTTTTTGAAGCGACCTTAGGTAAAAAGGATGGATTAGTTCTCAAAGATACTCTGTCTTTGTGAAAAATCAAATAGGGGTCGAACCGAAGAGCATGAAGTTCAGACACCCTCCTGGCAGATGTAATAGCCACTAGGAATAAAGTTTTCCAAGAAAGATATTTCAGGGAACAAGAAACAGCTGGCTCGAAGGGGGGAAGAATCAAGGATGTCAGCACTAAATTTAGATCCCACTGAGGAGGAGGAGTCCTGATTGGAGGCTTTAGTAGGAAAATTCCTTTCAAGAAGGCCCTGCAGAGCCTATGGGACATAATATTATGATCTGCTATCCCGACATGAAAATTAGAAATAGCAGCCAACTGAACTCTGACTGTGGAAGAAGAGGAGCCTGCATGAAAAATCTCTGCTAAGAAGTCCAGAACTGCCTGAACAGGGGCAGTAAAAGGATCAATATTTTGGGCCTTAGCCCAATAAGAGAAACGTTTCCATTTGCTTGTGTAAATCCTCCTGGTAGAGGATTTTAGTGAAGCTACTATGATGTCTCTAACTGGGTTAGAGATCAAAGGAAGCCTGGCTAAGGAAGGAAGTGGAGCAACCATGCTGTGAGGTTGAGAGAAGGGATTGACCGGTGCAGCTGACCGGATTGGTGAATCAGTAGATCCGGCACTGGGTCCAGATGCCACGGCTGCACCAAAAGGTGATGATGGAGGAACGGGAACCAAACTTGTCGAGGCCAGTAAGGGGCAATGAGAATCAATTTGGCTCTCAAACCGGTAGCTTTCTGGATCACCTGAGGGATCAGAGGAAATGGAGGGAAGGCATAAAGAAGTCCCTGGGGCCAATCCTGGGTCAGAGCGTCTCTGGGGGGATGGCCTGATAGAGGGAAGAGGCTGAAGAAGTCTGGACATTTGCTGTTTTGGGGAGTAGCAAAAGATCGCAACATGGACGACCCCATTCCAGAAAAATCTCTTCCGCTATGGATTGCTTGAGAGACCACTCGTGAGGCATGAGAATAGCTCTGCTCAATCTGTCCGCTATAATGTTGGTTTTCCCAGGGATATGCGTTGCTACCAGAAACCGATGAGAGGAGATCGCCCATTGCCATAGTCTGAGCGCTTCTCGACACAAGGGGTAGGACTTGGTTCCGCCCTGTTTGTTGATATACCAAACTACAGACATGTTGTCTGTGTGGACTGCAATTGTCCCTACGGGAAGAAAGTCGTTGAGGGCTTGCAACGTTAAAAGCACTGCTCTCATCTCCAGGACATTTATGTGCAGATGGTACTCGAACGGTTGCCACGTCCCATGAACCATCCTGCCCTGATAATGACCCCCACCCGATCAGGAGGCATCCGTGGTGACAGTGGCTATCGGGACGGAGGTACAAAGCACCTGCCTTGGTGAACCTGAGACGATGTGATCCACCAAGCAAGATGTTCTTTGCATGTTTGTGTCACCAGAATCTGGTGACGCATTGGGAGTTGCTGGTATGACCACTGTGTGAACAGCATCCACTGAAGGAGGCGCATGTAGAATCGAGCCAGGGAAGAAGAGTAATGGCGCAGCCATGAGACCTAATACCTTTAGAACCATTCTGGCCTGTACTTTCTTGCTGGCCAGAATGATCCTGACATGAGTCTGAATGTCTGAAACTCTTTGTTCTGTAAGGGTAGCTGACATCCGAACAGTGTTTAAGTTTGCCTATGAAGGTAATAGACTGGCAGGGCGATAAGGATGACTTTTCGAAGTTGATTGAGATGCCTAAATGAGAACAAAGGTCTATTGTGTAATCCCTGGCTTGTATAAGCTGATACCTGGTGGTGGCTGACAGGAGCCAGTCGTCGAGATACGGAAACACCTGGAATCCTTGACGACTCAGGTGAGCCGTGACCACTGCCATGCATTTGGTGAACACTCTGGGGGCTGTAGTGAGACCAAAGGGCAGGGCTCTGAACTGGAAGTGACTGGACCCCAGCCGAAAGCGGAGAAATCTCCTGGAGCGTCTGTGAATTTTGATGTGATAGTACGCATCTTGAAGATCTATTGAGCACATCCAGTTGTCCTTCTGTAAGAAGGGCAGAATTGACTGAAGAGTGACCATTCGGAATCTTGTCTTCCTGACAGACTTGTTGAGTCTGCTGAGATCCAATATTGGTCTCCAGTCTCCCGTCTTTTTGGGGACCAAAAGAACCTTGAGTAGATTCCGGCTCTGAATGGTCTATTGTAACTGGCTGAATGGCTCTTTTTGCAGTAGTTTTGCGATTTCTAACTCTGCAATCTCCCTTAGACCGGTGGTACATCTGGAAGGGAACTTGAGGAAAGGGACTTTCCTCGAAAGGAATTATGTAACCCTTGGATATGATCGACTGTACCCATCTGTCTTGAGTGAGGGAATGCCAGGCTTCTGGGTACAGTGATAATCTTCCCGACTGCCTCCAAGGAGGGACAGCCGGGCAACACCTCAGGGATGCTGAAAGGGCTTATCAGAGAGAGGCTCCCTGTTTCCCTGGTTCTTGGACCCCTCTGCCTCTAGAGCGCGTCTGTTGTTGTTACCCCTCTGCCTCTAGGGGTAAACTGACCACGTGAATCGCGTGACTCCTTGGGATTCTGGAACCACATCTTCCCACCCTTCTGTCCTTTGGGATAAGGCCTAGAAGGGGTGGAAAAACGGACTCCAACAGCAGAAAGAGTCTTGCCGTCCTGCTCACACCTGGTCAAGGTTTCCTTCACCTGAGGGCCAAACAAAGCTGACCCATCAAAGGGAGAATTTGTGAAGGGCGCCTTAAAGGGATCCATAAAATCACATAGCCGCATCCAGGCTTGGCGTCTGAGAGCCACACCTGTGCCTGCGGCTCTACTCGCTCCATCCGCAGCATAAGATATTAGCCGCATGGAGGAGTTAGCAATGGAATTGAGGGTTCCTAGCTGCGAAGCAATCTTTTCTTGAGCCCCTGCAGCTGTAGGATCCTGAACTACTTCTCCCAGCTCCTTCAGGATATCTCTCTGGAGTCTGGTGAAGTGACAAAGATAATTCAGCGAGCATAGCAAAGGTCGCTGAGGAAAACATCCGCTTGCGTACCTATCCATGGTCCTAGAGTCCTTATTAGGAGGATGGGCCACGGAAGGATCTGCAAGTTCCTTTTGGTGGCAGCCACCACCATGGCATCAGCGGGACACCCTTGGTAAGGAATTGTTTGTCACTCGGGGCAGTGATAAATTTTGAAGGCCTCCTAGGGACTGGCTCTACAGAGTCAGGAGCTGCCCACCTTCGTGCAATAACTTGCATAAGGGGTGAAGGTGGAGACACCCAGGAGGTGGAGGGCCGAGATCCAAACGCCTCTAGGTATACTGACTCATCCTCAGAGGGATTGTTGGTGGGCCAGTTTCCCTCTGTTTCAGAAGTTCTAGGATGTCTGAGAAGGAGACATCCTCAGAGAGGATCTAGGGGATCCCTCTGACTCATCAAAGTCAGTATCCAGTGATAGACTCGGGAGTCTACATGCTTCCTCTTACAAGTCCTCTTCCTAGGAGGATCTCCCGAAACATCAGGAGAATCCTCGGAAGAGGGGAAATTCCCAATGGGGAAACCTGAGGCGGAGGATCTCTGGGTCCTGTAGCAAGAGAAGTGGCAGAGATGTCAACAGGTACTATAGAGGGAGGAGCTACGGGAACAGACTGCTGACTGATACCAGTGGCCAGTACACTCTTCATTACCTCGAATGCTCCCTCCCAGGCAGGTCCGAGAGAACCCGCTCAAGAGCTAGGAACTCCCGGGACCACCGAAGGGAAGTCTCGAGGCAGATGTCGGAGCCGAGCTCACCAAGGCCGAGGCTCCAAGGGGAAGAGCGGGCTCGGACAAGGGTCCGATGCCACTCACCCTCGGAGGAGGCCATGCAAGCCCGACCACCGTATCCCTGTAAGCAAGAGGAGATAAGAGTAGAGGCTGAAGGAACAGAAGGGGTATCCGTCCTCCAGCCGTAGCAGTAACCATGCCCGAAGACTCCAACTCCAAACTCTGGGGTAGAGTTGAAGGAGGAACTGTAACGGGGTGTGGACCAACAGTCAACTGCTGAGACGGACTGTGTAGCATTTGGGCCAGTACCTGTGACTTGAGTAATCTACTGACCACTCTCTCTAGGTCATGATCTGACAACCTGGATGACCTTGAAGATCGGCTCCGATGGCTCCGTTCCGATAGAAGAGGAAGCCGGAGCCGAAAGTATCGGCTCCAAGGAAGGAGACCTCGACCTCTTCCTGGAATGAGCCGATACTACAGATCCTGTAGGCGCCGACTTCTCGGAGCCGACAGAACGTCTCGATGTATCGGCTCCAGCGGGCCGATACAGCCACCAGTAACGGTGTCGGAGCCGATCGGTCCGGACACCGATGCCTGTGCCACATGGGTGTCGGAACCGATCGGCGCCGACATCGAAGTGGACAATACAGATTCGGCACCGATAGCCATCGGTGCGAAAGCTGTCAATCAGAATCGGCTCCAGCGGAGCGATCTCGACTCAATGCAGTCGGAGCCGAGGCCGCAGGCTTAGATACAGAAGCCTGGGCCTTGGCAGGTTTTGTTGATTTTGGTGGAGCCGACTTAGCCGGAGAGCCCTCCGGCAAGAAGGCCCCTAAGAATCAACTTGTTCGTCTCTCCTGCAGGACTCTCTGGCTGAAGGAGTGGCAAATAGCACAGGAGTCCTGCAGGTGAAGAGGGCCCAGACAATACAGGCAAGAAGTGTGACCGTCTGTCAGAGACATCTTCTGACAGCACGAGTCACACTTCTTAAAACCTGAAACCCTCTCCTTTGACATGGTGCCGAACACACAATACACACACACCAGTCAAATTAAATTAAATTAAATTAAACAAAATACCAAGAGGTATTCTATAAAACACCAACACACACACCCTAACAGGGGGGGGATGGGATAGGGAATTGACTAACAAAAAATTAAAAGAGACAGGGAATTTCTGTCAGAAAGGGATAGAAATTAAATTTAAACTATCAAAAAATTAGTTTTAGACTAAAAAAGGGGCTTGAAAAATCACAAAAGTGAACAACTTACCAGGAGCTGGTAAAAAGAAGACCTCCTAAGCGAAGCGGCAAACGAGATCTGGGTACTTACCGCCTTGCATCATGGGATATGGGGCTGCCTCGAGCTGGTAGAAGAAACTCTCGAGCTTAGCAAGTGCCGAGTCGGAGCCGAGGGATCGGCTCCGAACCCATCAAGCAAGAATGAAGGCGAGATTGACAACTTAACATTGTAGGATTAGTCCTCATGGACACTCTATCTTGGTGGAAGATTAGGAAGGGTTGCACTGCCATTAGGGCCTGAAGTTCAGAAACCCTCCTTGCTGAGGTTATTGCCAGTAGGAAAGCAGTTTTCCATGATAGATGCTGTAGGTCTGCTGTTGCTGCTGGTTCAAAAGGTGCGAGTGTCAACTTTTCTAGCACAAAGTTCAAATCTCAAGCTGGCAATGGTGGTTTCCTAGGAGGTTTTACATTCTTGATCCCTCTGAGGAACTGCCTGAGTAGAGGATGTGAAAAGACAGGTGGATCAAAGCTGTATTCTGCTGAAATAGCTGATGCATGTATCTTGATGGAGGAATAGGACAGGCCTGTATGTAGAAGCTCTGCCAAGTACTCCAGAATGTTAGCAATATCTATATTCGACACATCTTTTCCTCTTTCAGCACTCCAAATGACAAACCTTTTCCATTTTCCTGCATAGTTCCTTCTTGTTGAAGGTCTGCGGGCTTCAAGGATAATGTCTTTAACCCTTTGGGAAAGATCTGGATTAGTTGCTGCTATGTGATGTTCCATGCAGTCAGTTGCAACGTTTTTAGGTTTGGATGCATGATGCTGTAGTTTGTTCTGAGTTAACATCAAAGGCATCAGGGGTATTGACCACATTTTGTCCCGAGACATGCTCCTCAGCAATGGGTACCAGTGTTGTCTTGGCCAGTTCGAGCTATCAGGATTATCCTTGGACGTTCCTCCTTGATTTTTAGTAATACCTTGTGTATCAAGGGAAGAGGTGGGAATGCATATGCTGTCAGACCTTTCCAGCTGAAGGAGAGCGAATCCACTTTCCATGCAAGTGGATGGAATGTCCTTGTGCAGAATTTCTTGAGCTGGTGATTGAGAGGGAAGCGAATAGATCTATCTGTGGCATTCCCCATTTCTTTGAGATGGTCTTGAAGATGTCGGGTGTAGCATCCATTCGTGAGCATCCGAGGTGGTTCTGCTTAACATGTCTGCTAGAGTATTCTGCTTTCCCGGTACAAATATTGCCTGTAACTGGATGTTGTAGCTGAGTGCCAGATTCCAAAGGTCCAAAGTCATTCTGCATAGGGGTATGAATGAGTGCCTCCCTGTTTGTTGATGTACCACATGACTGTGGTGTTGTCTGTCCTTATCATCAAATGGCCTTCTTTGAGAAATGGTCTGAATTTTTGGATTGCCAGTTTGACTGCCAGCATTTCTTTTAGGTTGATGTGCAGGTGAAGCTGGTCCTCGTCCACAATCCTTGCGCATTTGTCCAGCATGTGAGCCCCCCATCCTAGGTCTGAGGCGTCTGTTGTGATGGTTTGGCTTGCTTGATAGTTGTGAAAGGGTAGGCCTGGGTTTGACTGGCATGCTTGAGCCCACCATAGGAATTCCTGTTTTAGGCATGGGATTAGTGGAATTTCTGCTTCTAGGCTGTGCCTGTGCTGGGACCATAAATTCTTTAGGTACCACTGTAGTTTTCTCATATGCAGTCTGGCATGTGGAACCAAGATTATGCATGATGCCATGAAGCCCAAGGCCTGCAGAACTTTTCTTGCTGTTAGCTTGTTCTGTTTTGTTAGTGCCAAGAAGTAAAGAGGGAGTTCTTTTTGTTTTTCTGTAGTTAGGAATGCCATTTGTTTTACTGTGTCCAATTCCGCGCCCAAGAATGTCCTTGTTTGGGATGGTATCAGCCTTGACTTTTGTAAATTGACTGTGTATCCCAGTCCTTGTAGCAAGTAAATGACCCTTTGTAAATCTGTTGTCAGCTTGCTTTTGTTGTCCCCTTGTAGCAGGCAGTCGTCCAGGTATGGATAAATTTGGATTCCCTGTAGTCTGCAGTGGGCGATTACTGATGCCAGGCATTTTGTGAATACTCTGGGCGCAGTAGATAAGCCAAAGGGCAATGCTGAGAATTGATAGTGCTCTGATCCTGCAAGAAATCTGAGGTATCTTCTGCAAATTGGTTGAATGGGGACGTGCAGGTATGCCTCCTTGAGATCTAGAGTTACCAGCCAACATTCCTTGCCCAGCATGGGAAGAAGTTGCTGTAGGGTCAGCATTTTGAATTTTGGGACAATGATGTATGTGTTTAAGGTGGACAGGTCTAGAATAGGTCTCCAACTTTTTTCCTTTCTTGGAACTAGGAATAGTCTGGAGTAGAATCCTTTGCGTTGTTCTGTTATTGGTACTCTTTCCACAGCTCTCATCTTTGTTAATTGCATTATCTGCTGTAGAGCTTCTGTTTTTTGATTTGGAGGCAGGTTTGGCATTCCTCTTTTGACTGGTAAAGTGTGGAAGTGGAACCGGTAACCTTGGTCTATGGTTTGCAAAATCCACTTGTCTTTTGTGATATAGTGCCAGTTCTTCGAAAATAAGGTTAATTTTCCGCCTAATGGTGCTGCTATTTGTTCCCTGGTAGGCGGAGTTAGAATCAAGTCACTGTAATTGTGCTGTTGTAGTGGTAGTGGCTGTGTCTGTGCCTCTGTTATTACCTTGCCACTGTCGTCCTCTGTAGGCACCCCCTCTAGATTGATTTCTGCCTCTGGAACGTCTATTCCTGCCCCTTTGGGATCTTGTGGAGTCAGGAAAGGACCAATTTTTGGCAGGCCAGTTCCTGCTAAACCTTGGGGGCTGAACCTGCAAGAAATCTTTAACCGTTTGTACAGATTTTGCCTTTTCTTCCATTTTCTTCATTACCTGCTGGGCAGGTGTACCAAACAAACTGGCCTTATCCATAGGAGCATCTAATAACTTAGCTTTAACATGATCCGGTAAGACCTGTTCCTTCAGCCATGCATGTCTTCTTATCACTGTGCCAGTCATGGCTGATCTAAATGAAGCCTCCAGTGCATCATAGCCACATTTTAAGGAATGGTTACTAACCTGTTGTATGTTATTTACCATTTCTAATACATATTTCTTATCTATAGAGTCATCAGAGGATAGCTTTTAGTTAACTGATCAAGCATAAACTCTTGGTATTGTATCATGTGAAACTGACAGTTTAAAGCTCTAGCTGACAGAGTAGCTGAGGTGTAAACTTTTTTCCCCATCTGTCTAAAGACCTGGCTTCCCTTTCAGAAGGAATAGGGTTTTTGCTGGTCGAGGCTACTGCCTTAGGCCCCTGGGATATAGTTTCGGGGTCTGCAAGTGGGGCCTTGTATAGGTGATGATGAGTGTCTGGTACCCTGTAAAATCTATCTGGTTTGGCAGGGGCTGGAGGTAAGGAATCTGGTGCAGTGCAGACATCATTAAATGCATCGTCCACAACAGAGAGGACAGGAGGTATAGCTAAGGGCCTGTGTTATGTAGGTGCAGAAAAGTCCTAAGTCTTTTTCTGGACTCTGAGAAATACTGTTCCTGCCATTGGAATTGTTCTCGCATGGCATGTAAGGTTTCTCCAAAGGAGAATTCTTCTGGTGGAGAAGCAGCTGGAATGGATTCTTCAGCATCTGAGTCTTCATAATTGGAGAAAGGAGCCTCTGGCTGGTCTGTAATATCTGAGTCATCCATAGAATCATCAGAGGACACAGGCTCGGGGGCCTCTGCTCTAGGTCTCTTTTCTGGGGGCTGAGAGGCCCTGTCTGGGTGAGATTGAGATCCCCTAATTAAGGATATTAAATCTTCTGCCAGAGTAAGCATTTGTGAACTAGAAGTGGGCCTGGTTGAGGGGGGTTTAACAGGCACTGATTTAGTAGATTTGGCTGCTTTAGCCCTGGCAAAGGCCTTAATAGACATGGCTGCAGGAGGCCTAGCAGCACCACGTGCTGGGGTAGAGACATCCAAAGGGATGGTGTCTGATAAGTCACTAGTAACCACTGTTGAAGGTAAAATTTCTGAGGCCGATTCAAGTAAAGTAGCAGGAACCTCAGTAGTAGTCATTGATTCGGCTGTACTTTGATCAGTTTTCGGTTTCGCCGAAACCGAGACACTCATGATTTGCTTAACCATGGTTTCGGCCGAAACCGCGGACCGCGAGTGTCGGTCTTTTTCTTTGCGTTTTTTAACAATTTGGGTAGTCGGAGGATCCGACGGCATAATGTACGCAAAATCTGAGCCGAAAAACTGTTCAGCAAACTCCGACCGACGCCTAAGCGTTCGTCGGTTGAATGAAGCACAGGCCGAACAGGCTGCTACGTCGTGGTCTGGGCCTAACTTTCTAATCTGATGTTGTCCCCTTCATTCCTCCTCACAATAGGGTTAGTCTCCCCAGCTATGTGATTCCTGGGTGGCCTTCATGGAAGGATGGCAGCACCATCGAGCCAAAAAAATCCCTGCTTCTAGGAATGATATCCAACTTGTACTGCGTAACAAAGGTGTGATTGTTTGCCCATGTGGCTGCCATACAAATATCATCAATGGGAATTCTGGAAGAAAAGGCAGTAGTAGTAGCCATAGATAGAAAAGTTGTGTAAAATCTTACCATAACCATAGATATCCTTCTCTTCCATATTGCAGTATTCATCACATATGGGTTTTCTCCTCTTGTTACTTGAATGTCCGGCCAGTATACAAAAGTTTTCAGTCACTGTATGGTGCATGGGACGTCTGATGTGGCTAGCACAACGTGGGCCATAAAAGTGGCATCTGCAAACACCAGCCCTCAGAACTGTAAGCCCCAGTCGGACCAGTCTTAGCAAGGGTAATGCCAGCCCTGTGCCATCCAGAAAGGGAAATGCTGCATAACAGGAGGGGTAGGTGAGTGGGAAGGAATACTGCAACATGGAAGAGAAGGACATCTATGGTTATGGTAAGATTTTACACAACTTTTCTATGTCCATCTATTCCCATGTTGCAGTATTCATCACATATGGGTGAGTGCCAAAACTCACTGTGAGGAAGGGGGTGGTGGTCTAGAGGCAGTCTCCAGGAATCCATGAACGATAGCCCTGGCAAAGCCCGCCCTGGCTCTGGAAATATGGTCTAACTTGTAGTGTTTGGTGAAGGTGTGCACTGATAGCCAAGTGGCTGCTTCAAGAATGGTAGGGGTGTCCAAACCTCTGAAAAAGGCTCTTGAGGAAGCCATAGCCCTGGTGGAGTGTGTTTTAACAGTACCCTGCAGGGATTTCCCATGGAACTGGTAGCAGAAGGTGATAGCTTTGGAAATCCAGGTTGAAATAGTCTGTTTGGTTACTGCCTTCCCTAGGGCACTGGGATGGAAGGGGACAAAGAGCTGGTCAGCCTTTCTGATGGATTTGGTTTTGTGCAGGAAAAATCTGAGCTGTCTGTGCGCATCCAGTCAATGGAGTACTCTCTCATTGTCCCCCTGTGGGTTAGGGAAGAAAGTAGGAAAGTGGATGGCTTGACTTAAGGAAAGATCATTCACTACCTTGGGCATGAAGGAAGGGTTGGTTCTAAAAAGGTAGAATTGCCATGAGGGCTTGCAGTTCTGAGACTCTTCTGGCTGAGGTCAAGGTCACGAGTAACACAGTTTTCCATGTACAGTGTTTTAGGGAAGCTTTGTCTGCTGGCTCAAATGAGGAAGCGTAAGCTTTTCCAAAACATAGTTGAGATCCCATGGGGGTGGAGACAGCTTCCTGGGGGGGGGTCTCAGGTGAAGGACCCCTTTAAGGAATAACTTAGCTGAAAGTCTGGACACCAGAGGGATCCAAAGGAAGGCATGCTGAAATGGCAAACAAGTGGGCTTTAATGGAAAAGTAGGCCAATCCTGTCAGCAATAGCTCACACAGGTAAGACAGAACTAGTGGGGTCTCGCTACCAAGCGGGTCCAACTGTCTTTTGAGGCATCATATAGAAAATCTCTTCCACTTAGAAAGGTAAGATTTTCTCATATTTGGTTTCCTGGCCTCCTGCAGGACAGTGGGCACGTCCTCACTGTAAAAATGTCTGAAGGGGATCAGATTCCTAATAGCCACAGGTTGAGATGCAGCAACTGCCACTGTGGGTGGATTTGGGATCCCTTGTGCTGTGTGAGAAGATCCACTCTGAGGGATAACTTGTGGTGATTGCCCTTGGATAGTTGTAGTAGTCAGGGAACCAATGCTGTCTTGGCCAATAGGGAGTCACCAGCAAGCGTTCTGGTCTGTCCTGCTGAATCTTCAGCAGAAAGTACAGTTCTGTACACTTACCATAAATATAGATGTTCGAGTGTATTCACTGTTGCAGTCATTACATTTGGGTTATCTGCTTGCAGGTAGCCCTCAATCAGCCTGATTAACAAAGTCTTGGGTCCTGCGTCGGTTGCTGTCCCTTCTTCCATGACGTCAGGTCATCAGGGGTATAAAACATGCAGCCGACGTCAATACATCAGTTTTTCTTGCCCCAGATGTCAGGTGCCCCCCAATGAGAAGCAATTAAATATAAATGTACAATGATATACCTCCAACAAAAAAGCAAATACACCAAAAAGGCTTTCAAGCATAGTAAAGGAAAGTAGAGGTATAGCCAAAAAGAAGTTAGGGGGCTGGAGGAAGGGTAACCATGACTGCAACAGTGAATACACTCGAACATCTACATTTATGGTAAGTGTACACAACTGTACTATGTTCTTCGTGTTTCACTGTTGCAGTTATTACATTTGGGTAGATTCCCAAAGCTATGGTTGGGAGGAGGAATTTAGATAGCATTAGGACCAGCTATAAGGCCTGGCAAGACTGCAGTGGCAAAACCAGCTCTGGATTTAGAGAAAATTGGCAAATGATAATGCTTGGTGAAAGTATGTACAGAACTCCAGATAGCAGTTTCTAGGATGTCCCTGGTAGGGACGCCTCTGAGAAAGGCTGTAGAGGTAGATGCAGCCCTGGTGGAGTGAGGTCTGATCCCCTGGGGGATAGGTTTTCCATGGTGCTTATTGCAGAAATGAATGCAATGACCTATCCATTTAGAAATGGTTTGCTTTGAAATAGCCTTCTCCTCTGCCCCTGCAGCGAATGCCACCACCAGTTGTTCAGATTTCCTTTAAGGTTTAGTCCTGTTCAAGTAGAATCTAAGTTGTCTGTGCACATCTAAGGAATGCAGTATCCATTCCCCTTTGTTCTGTGGATTGGGAAAAAAGGTTGGCAAATGAATGGACTCATTAAGAGCCACACTGGATACCACCTTGGGCATGAAGGATGTATTGGTTCTGAGGGACACCCTGTCCGCATGAAAGATGATGAAAGGCTCCACTGCCATAAGGGCCTGTAATTCAGATACCCTTCTGGCTGAAGTGATTGATAAAAGGAAAGCTGTTTTCCAACAAAGACATTTTAAGTCTGCAGTAGCAGCTGGCTCGAAAGGAGGTAGAGTGAGTTTCTCCAAAACAAAGTTAAGGTCCCAGAATGGGGTTGGAGCTCTCTTGGGTGGTCTCACATTTTTGGCCTCTCTGAGGAACTACTTGAGCAGTGGATGAGAGAAAAGGGGAGGTTCTGTGTTATAATGAGCTGAAATGGCTGAGGAGTGGATTTTAATGGAGGAAAAACACAGGCCCTTGTGAAGCATCTCAGTTAAGTATTGTAAAATCTGAGGTAAATTGGGCACTGCTGTGCTCATCCCTTGAGATTGGTTCCGGGCACAGAATCTTTTCCATTTTTCAGCATAAGATTTTCTAGTACTAGGCCTCCTTGCTTCTAAAATGATATCCATCACAGGTTTACTGAGGGATGGTAAAGGAGAGATTATGTAATTAGCCAGGCTGCAAGGTTCACTGTTAGAAGCTGAGGGTGCAGAATCTGGTTCTCCTGCTGAGACAACAGGGAAGGAGTCTGAGGCAGGTGCCATGGGGATAACCGTGACACACTGTGCAGGAGGGGGTACCAGTGTTGGCGTAGCCAGTCTGGAGCAATCAAAATCATCCTTGTTTTGTCCTGTTTGATTTTTAGTAGTACTTTGGAGAGCAGAGGCAGAGGGGGGAAGGCACAGACTGATAGTTTTTTACAGCTGAAGGACACAGCATCCACTTTCCAGGCTTGTTTGTGGGGAGTCCTTGTGCAAAATATGTCCAATTGGTAGTTTAGGGGAAAGGTAAACAGGTCTATATCTGGGCTCCCCCATTTGTTTGTCAACATGTTGAAAATCCTTGGTTCCAGTTTCCACTCGTGTGGGTCCATGAGGTTTCTGCTTAGTCCATCTGGTAGTGTATTTAATTTTCCTGGCAGGAATTGAGCTTGTAGGTGCACTTGGTAGCTCAAGGCTGTGTTCCACAATGCCATGGCTAGTCTGCAGAGGAGGTAAGAATGTGCACCTCCCAGCTTGTTTATGTACCACATAACAGTGGTGTTGTCCGTCTTTACCATTAGTTGTCCTAGAAGAATGTGGTCTTTTAAGGCTGTCAGAGCATTCTGCACAGCTAACATTTCTTTTTGATTGATATGCAGGTGCATTTGACTTGGGTTCCATTTGCCCTGAATGCACTTCCCTGCCAGGTGAGCCCCCCCCCCCATGCATAGTCTGATGCGTCTGTTGTTAGGGTTTGGGTGGCAGGGGGTGGTGTGAAAGGTAGTCTCTTGTTTTGGTGGCAGGCCTCTTCCCACCAAAGGAACTCTAGGCGTAGGCAAGGTATGATAGGAATCATTGCTTCTAGATCCTGAGAATGTTGACACCATAGGCTTTTTAGATACCACTGTAGTTTCTTCATATGCAGTCTTGCATATGGAATTAGAAGAATGCAGGAGGGCATAAACCCCAAGGCTTGCAGTATTTGTCTTGCAGATAGCAGGGTTTTTGTGGCCAATTGTTTGAAGCAGGTTGTCAAAATGAATTTGTTTCTCTGGCGTGAGGTAAGCCATCTGGGAAGTTGTATTCAAGCTTGCTCCTAGGAATATAATTTGCTGACAGGGTACCAGGTGTGATTTACTTTCATTTATGGTGCACCCTAGACAAGTTAGAACCCTTTGTGCAAAGGCCAGATGATTCAAAAGTATGTCCTGGCTTTCTGCCTGAATTAAACAATCGTCCAGGTATGGGTATATTTGAATATTTCTTTATCTGCAAAATGCAATAACTGGAGCTAGGCACTTTGTGAATACCCTGGGTGCAGTAGATAAGCCAAAGGGCAGTGCAGAGAACTGATAGTGCGTGTAGCCTGCTTTGAAGCGTAGGTATCTTCTGCAAGATTCCTTGATTGGGATGTGCAAGTATGCTTCCTTTAAATCTAGTGTTGCCAACCAGGCATCCTTGCCTAGCATAGGAAGTAATTGTTGAAGAGTCAGCATGTTGAATTTTGGAATCTCCAAAAAGGTGTTTATAGTAGACAGGTCCAGGATAGGATGCCATGAATTGTCTTTTCTGGGTACCAGGAAAAGTCTCGAGTAGAAACCTTGTCCCTTTTCCTCTTCTGGTACCAGTTGAATAGCCCTCATACTTAAGAGAGAAGGTACTTGTTTTGCGGCCTCTGCCCACTGGTTTGGGGGTAGGTCCGGCCACCCCGCTTGGTGTTGGCAATGTGTGGAAGTGTAATTTGCATCACTGGGACACTATATTTAAAACCCATTTGTCCTGGGTAATGAGTTCCCAATTCTTTGCATGAAGAGCAATCTTTCCCCCCAAAGGGGCAGTCAGTTGATAAGTGCTTGGAAATTTTAAAAGGAAGTCATTGAGACAGTTTACCATAAGGGGGAGTCTTATTTTTCCCATATTCGGAAGTGGAGGCCCCCCACTGCTTAGTTGTGTGTGTCCCCTGGGACTGAAACCTGGGGTTTTTGCTGTGTCTGGGTTTGGCTTGAGAAGATCTGGAAGGGGCTGGAAAGGACCAATTCTTAGAGGGCCAGTGCCTACTAAATCTAGGAGGCTGAACTTGTAAGAAATCTTTAACAGTTTGTATAGATTTAGCTTTATCTTCCATCTTTTTAAGAACTTCCTCAGCCTTGTTGCCAAACAGGCGGTCCTGATTTAAGGGAGCATCCAACAATTTAGCTTTAACATGATCAGGCAAAGACTGCTCCTTAAGCCAGGCATGCCTTCTGAGCACAGACCCAGTATCAGCAGCCTTGCAAGAGGCCTCTAATGAATCAAAACCACATTGCAAAGTATGCTTTCCAACTTGTTCAGCAGAATGCATTAAATCCTGTAATTCTTTATTTTCCACACAGTCAGGAATCAACATAAATTTCTGTTTAAGCAGTCCAATAACATGTTGCTGACACTTTAACATATGAAACTGGCAGTTTAAAGCCCTAATGGCCAAGGTTGCAGAAGTGTAAACCTTCTTACCCCATCTATCCAGCACCCTGGAGTCTCTATCAGAAGAGGTAGGATTTTTAGCAGTAGAAGCCTTAATGCCCTTGGGCCCCTGT
This sequence comes from Protopterus annectens, assembly GCF_019279795.1. NCBI lineage: Eukaryota > Metazoa > Chordata > Ceratodontiformes > Protopteridae > Protopterus > Protopterus annectens. Next base: position 715,334,821 of record NC_056735.1, on the reverse strand, counting down.
GAAATAGTCTCTGGATCTGCAATAGGATTTTTAAACAGGAACTTGTGGGACTCAGGGACCCTTTAGTATCTGTCAGGTTTTCTGGGAGCAGGAGGCAAGGAATCAGGGGCCAAACTAGATTCCGAAAAAGCATCATCAGCAATGTCTAGTACAGCAGGAACAGCTAAAGGCCTATGCTGAGGTAGGAGAAGGAAATCCCTAAGCCTCTTTTTTGAATCAGAAAAATCCTGGCTTTCCCACTAGAAATACTCCCTTAGAGTATGTAAGGTTTCCCCAAAAGAAAAATCCTCAGGAAGGGAAGCAGAAGGAATGGGGTCCTCTGCATCAGAATCTTCATAAGTAGATAAGGGCAAATCTAGATAATCAGAAGAATCCGAAAAAAACAGAATCCTGATCAGAAGATTCATAATCACCTTCAGTCCTAGGCCTCTTAGAAGGCGGAGGGTGGGGGGGGTTTGGCTACCCCTGATTAGGGTTATTAGATCTTCAGCCATTCTTATCATTTGTTTTTTAGGCATTGAGACTTGAACATGTGGCCTGGGCGTCGGTTTTTTTAGGCATGGTTCGAGATTTAGGCCTAAGTAAGGAAGGAGGTGTCAGTTTAATATGCAAGTCAGTAGGCCTGAATACACCCTCAGAAGCCAGTGCCTGCACAGTGGCTCCAGACCCATCCAATGTAGAGACATCCGCGGGTTCCATAGTTGAAGCATCTCACTGTGTACCGGACTCCGAATGGGTCTCAGTAGAGGCCTGCGAATCAGAAGTAACTGGTATCAAGGGCTGCGAAAGCGCCTCACTGAGTACTGGCGAACTGGTGACTGTGTTAGGAGAAGCTTCGTCGGCAGTTTTGGACCTCGGCAGCCTATGTCTTTATCTTTGCGTTTTTTCAGAATCCCAGTAGTCGGATGGCTAACCGACGACATTTCTGGATAATTAAACCAAGAACCAAAATATTTAGAGGCGAAAATATACCGACGACGGATAGTGCGCTGATTAAATAAGGCACAAAACCGACAGCAAGGTACGTTGTGGTCAGGGCCTAGGCAAGGAATACAGTATGAATGAAAATCTTTATGAGATATTTGCTTTCCACAAGTAATGCAATTATTAACTTTTACTGACATCGGTAAGGAGCAAGAAAAAGTTTCCCCAATGGGGTACTTAGCTTTAGTTGAATACTTTGGTTCTGAAACTCGAAAATGAAAATTTCAGGAGTCGGCTGACCGGCACTTGCGAACTGCTTCTGTTTTGGGCACCGCACGGCAAGAAAGACTGATGTAATGGCATCGGCTGCATGTTTTATACCCCGGATGACCTGACGTCATGGAAGAAGGGACAGCAACCAACGCAGGACCCAAGACATTGTTAATCAGGCCGACTGAGGGCTACCTGCAAGCAGATAACCCAAATGTAATGACTGCAACAGTGAAACACGAAGAACATCCTTCTGTACAAGTGGGAAGGGGGGGGGGGGATGCATAGAGAAACTTCTCCTTCCAAGAGATTGAGAAGGCATTTGTTGCCACTGCCTGAGGGCGTGGAAGCCTGGTGCAGAAGTAAGGAAATTGCCTGTTGATGGAAGAGGCAAACAGGTCTTTTTGAGGTGTACCCCACCGGTGACCAGGTCTAGGAAAACATCCCTGTGCAGCACCCAATTCGTGGTCATTTGTGATGTATCTGCTGAAAGTGTCTGCCTGAGCATTCTGCAGTGAAGGAATGTAGACCGCCTGCAGGGTAACTCCCTGGGAGGTGGCCAGTTCCCATACTACGGGGAGCTAGTCTGTAAAGTACGTAAGATTTGGTCCCCCTCTGTTTGTTGAGATACCACAGCATTGTGATATTGTCTGTAAAGATCTTTAGAGGTCCCTGTTGTAGATAAGATTGGAAGGCCCGAAGGGCCAGGAGAATTGCCTTCATTTCTCAGACATTGATGTGTTCTTTTTTGTGTGGCTCTGGCCACAGTCCCTACACTTTCAGATGGCCCAGAGTTGCTCCCCATCCCAAGTCTGAGGCATCTGTGTGCATGATCTGTTTGGGTTGGGGTTGTTGGAGGGGAAGCCCTGTGTTGAGGTTCACTTGCTTCAACCACCACTGGATTTCTAGTTTGAGGCAGGGCAGGAGGGGAAACCTGTACTCCAAGGGGTATGAGTGCTGGGTCCAGAATGACCTTAGGTACCACTGCAACTTTCTCATATGGAGTCTTGTGATGGTAACATGGGGATAGTGGCTGCCATGTAGCCCAGTAGCCTGAGGTACTGCTTTGCTGTCAATTCTGTTGTCTGAAGGACCATAGGTAGGTGTTCTGTCAAGCTTTCCACATTTTGTTGGGGAACATAAGTTCTCATGATGTCTGTATGAATCCTACACCACAGGAAGACGATCTCTTGAGAAGGCTCCAGGTGGGATTTTGGGAAGCTGATCTGAAATCCCAGGGACTGTAGGACGGAAGTGGCAAGAAATATGTGTTGCTGGAGGGTCTCCTTGCAGTCTGCTTGTACAAGCAGGTTGTCCAGATAGGGAAATATCTGGATTCCTTTTGTTCTGCCAACTTTTATAATATTTTTATATTTCAGGGAAATGACTACTTACAAAAAGTTGGCATAGCTATGGGCACTTCCTGTGCAAATAGCTACGCCAACATGGTACTATCTAGACAGGAAGAAGAGTATGTGCTTAATAGCCCATACAAAGGTTCTCTCTTATTCTACAGGCAGTTTGTTGATGATGTGGCTCTGGTTTAGCTAGGTAACGAGTCACAGCTAGCTGACTTAATTGATTATTTAAATACTACTACTTTCCTGTGTTTTACTTCACATGCATCCAGGAAAGAGGTTATATTTTAGATGTTCTTGTTCAAAAAGACAGTATGGGGAATTTTGTTACTAGACTCTTACTGAAAATCATGCAGGAAAAACATGTTGCTTCAGCATAGTAGTATGCATCCTCCCCATGTTTACAGGAATGTCCTGAAAGGTCAAGGGATGAGAGTCTCATAGCGCAACAACACTGAAGAGGGTTTTCGAACTGACCTTGAATCACTATCTTCTGACTTTATGGCTAAAGGGTATAGTAATAGAGAAATAAGTGGAATGGTAGAAGAAGTAAGTAAATTAAGGGCTAATACAGCTTCCCCCTATTTCTCTGGAAAAATTGTAGCGAGGTTTTCGTCAGTAGAAGAGAAAATTAATAATTATATACCATTAGTATTGCCTTATGCTAGTGATTTTAGACAGGTTAGACATGTAACAGATTCCAACTGGAACATCCTCACTACAGATGACAGGATTAAGGGTATAGTGGGGGTTTCCCCTTTTTATACATATAAGAACAAGAAGCCTTTAAAAAGACGGCTCTGCTATAGGGAGTCCAAATTTTGTCAGGAAGACACTTCAGATAGACATTTACCTTTTGGTTCTTTTCCATGTGGTGGATATAAATATTGTTCTTTTACAGAAATGTCAAATCTGTTTATACATCCTGCTTCTAAACAAAGATTTGTTTTTAAGGTACATGCACATTGTAAAACTAGAAACATTGTCTATTTAGCAACATGAATAGCATGTGAAAGTTTTTATCTAGGAAAAACTAATAGAATGTTTTATGAAAGAATACGTGAGCATAAATATGCCATTACGAGAAGTGATTTAACCAATGCTCTAGCTAAACATGTGTACAAATCAGAACCTTCACATAGTTTTATGTTTAAGGTTGTAGAAACTGTTTAAAGGGCAACGTGAAGGTGATTTAAAAAATTATACTGAAGAAAGGGAACTGTACTGGATTTTTAAGTTCTGTGCTGATAGAAAACTGGTATTAATGACAAGGTCTCCAAGACCGCTTTTAAAGTCAAGGGATTTGCATAAGTAATTGCTATAAGCAAAATTATTCATTTGTTTTTAATTGTTGTGTGCTTAAAAGTTGGTTTTGTTACATGTTTAACTTGTCTGAAGAAGACCTCTGTTCGAAAGTGCTTACATATTTTATTAAATATTAGTGTTTGCTAAGTTTTGGCTCTGGGATTCCTTTGTTTTTTGGCTGAGGTTGTAGTATACCCTTTCGCTCTGAGGGCATAAGCCAGGTCATAAAGTACCTGTTTTGAATGACTGAAAGGACCCATTTGTCTGATGTGATGGATGTCCACACAGGAAGACAGTGAGAGAGATGAACTGAGAGAAGGAGGGGATGGGGGTTTTAGAGATGGCAGATAGTCAAATACTACCTGCCCGTTTTGAAAGGGTGGCTTCTGGCTAGAGGAGGGTGAAGTTCTAGCAGGATGGGGTTTGCTTCATGGTTGTTTTTCCAAACCTAGTGGGAGCAGCAGGGTGAGAGTCCTTTCTAATAAACTGAGTTTAGCAGGGTAGTTCCTTTGGAATTTTGGAATGGGGGAGATTAGCAGGTGTTTTAAATCCTATATATCTTTCCCCTTTTGCTGTAGTGACTTACATAAATCAGTCCCTTTAGTACCGAACAAAGCTGTGTTGTCCAGAGGGGCATCAGTCAGCTTTACCCTAAAGTCATCTGGAATGAGCTGGAGATTTAGCCATGATATCTTCTCAAGGCTGATGCTGCTGACCTAGCTGAGGCTTCAGCAGCATCATAACTGCACTTTATGGACTGCCTGGTGACTGGGGAGGTGAGAGCCAGAAGGGAAGACGGTGAAGCTTTGGCAGCAAAATCTGGTGTATCAGACAATTCCTTGGAGGCTTTCTCCAGGAGAGATAAGACATAATTAGACATGTGTGCCTGGTAGTTTATAGCCCTGAAGGCCAGAGTAACAGAAGTGTAAATTGTTTTACCCAGACGCTCCATGGTTTTGCTGTCTTTGTCAGCAGGAAGAATGGTGGTGGTGGACAATAGCTTAGATGCCTTATCTGTGGATATGGAAATTGTGGCAGGATCTGCTAGAGGACACTTTACTAGATACTTGGCAGTTTCAGGGACTTTATAAAATCCATCAGGCCTGCGTGGAGCAGGGGTTTGTGAATCAGAGTTCAAGGATGCTGAGGAGAAGGCATCCAGAAAGGCAGGCAGAATTGGAGGGACAGCAGTAGGGGTTGGGGAATCCATCTGAATGAGGTCATAATACCTTTTTTGAACCTCAGTCATTTCAGAGGATTCCCACTTAAAATATTCTTTCAGCTTGGCAATGGTTTCCCCAAAGGTCAAATCCTCAGCTGGGGAGTCAGGTTCAACGGATTCTTTCTCTGGGGAGGCATATCCCCAAGGGAGAAGGAAGCTGAGAGGTACAGGAGAGTGATTTCTCAGATGAAGAATCAGAAAAATCCTCTTCTTCCCTCATGGATGGGTCAGATGTAGGAGGAGGCATCATAGACGTCCCTGTAGTGGAAGGCCATAAGGCCATGAAGGCATTAAACAAACCTTGGCTGAAGCCCTGCCAATCAGGCATGCTTTCAGTAGAAGAAGAGATGTGCTTCCTTTTTTCCTTTCTCTTGAGAGGCCTGGTGTACATCTGAAGGGAGTAAGGCCTGAAATCAGGCAACTTTAAGGAACTGGAGGGATCCAAAGGACCTACCGGAATCGCTGGTTCCCCCCGGCATCAGAGGCAGCCATCAGTAAAGCCTCAACAGATGTGCCCTCTGCGCGAATGTGCAGCTTCCATGGAGGTACCTGCTATAAACAAAGCGGCGGAGCCAGGATCCTCTACCAGGCCGATGTCGGCCACAGGCTGAGGATCAGACACAGGAGGCACAGCGGTAGAGGTAGGCCTGGTAGTCTTGGCTTTCTTTTTTGGCGGTTCAGCAAGTATGTCAGTGGAACCCTCCATACCTAAGGCTATTTGCTTTAGTTGCTGATTTTCTAAATAGAGACTGAGGTCATGCAGACAGCTGTGCAAGGTTTTGGGCACAAATGCCTGACAAATGGAGCAGGCATTGTAGTTGTGCGACCGACCTAAACAGAAGAGACACTGATCGTGGGCATCCTTGTGGGGTATCTGACAGATGCACTTACAGTTGCCCTTTCTGGCTGACATGAGCAGGCATTAAATAAAATAAAATGACTGAAATTCACCCAAAAAATCACTTCTGTGGCTCTGCTTAACAGGGGCACAGGAAAATAATTTTCTTGGGTGGCAAAAGCCAGGGTACCGTTTGGCTAGGCTTATATAGGCCCTAGGGCCAATAGCCTAGTACCTACCTATGAAAGGTTCCCCAACAGGGCACTTATCTGATTTCTTATAATACGACGGCCAGGATGGCAGGAACACCTGACATTAGACTGGCGGCTGAGAACTTCTGAGGGCTGGTGCGTGCAGACGTCACATTTATGGCCCACGTTGTGCTAGCCATGTCAGACATCCCACACACCATACAGTGACACTTTTGTATACTGGCCGGACATTTGAGTAGCAAGAGGAGAAAACTCATATGTGATGACTACTGCAACATGGGAATAGAGGGACATCTAGCTGAATGCACTTTTGGAGGTTGAGGCAGTTCCGACCCCCTCTGTGAATAAACGAACGTGATACAGTCAGTGACCCACAGCCAAAGTGATTTTAGATACCGCAAGACCTAGCTTGCTAGTAGAGAAAACTATAAACAATTGTTCTAACTTCCTATGGTCTTTTGTTCTATGCAGCTAAAAAGGTAGTTGTTTATGAACATCAAGGAGGTGAATAGTGTACTCTCCTTTGTTGGTAAAATTTAGAAAGAATACTTGCAACTGAACGGATTGGTTTACATTATTTTCATGGCTACTTTAGGCACAAGAGGGATTGGTACGTAGAGAAACCATGTCCTTGTGAAAAATTATGTATGGAAGCCTGAAAGATAATGCCTGCAATTCAGAAATTCTCTTTGCCGAAGTAATACCTACTAGAAAAATTGTCTTCAGTGACAGAAACTTCAAGTTGCAAGTAGCTGCTGGCTCAAATGGTCCTTGAGTTAAACTCTGTAATACAACAGTACGGTCCCATGGAGGGGATGGATCTCTGGTGGGTGGCCTTAGCAAGAAAATGCCCTTCATAAATGCTTTGCATAATCTAAAGGTAGACAAGGAGCGAGACTGGCTGCTCTCATGAAAATTGGAAACTGCTGCTAGATGAAGTTTGATGGTAGAAAAACTTGCTCCTTCTCTGAACAAAGTACTGAGAAAAACAGAATGTCTGAAACAGGTGCCGCAAAAGGATCAATATTTTTACTTGCAGCCCACACAACAAATCTTTTCCACTTACTGTTGTAGATCTTCTTGGTGGACACTTTTTGGGAGGCTAGAATTAAGTTAGACTGGGAAGGGAATCCTGGGCTATCTTACTATGGTTGGAATTGGAGAAACCATGCAGTCAGTTTGAGGGCCTGAAGAATGGGATGCTGCAATCCTAATGGGTGAGAGAGGAGATCCTGCCTTGGCTCCAGTAACCACGAGGGATATCTGAGATGAAACCAGAGGAAGGGGAACCAAATCTGTCGAGGCTAGGAGGAGGCAATAAGGATAATTGAACTCTTCAACCTGCTTGCCTTCTACAGAAATTTCGGTATAAGAGGAAGAGGGGGATAAGCATATAGGAGACCCGGGGGACCACTGTGCACCACAGCATCCCTCAGGGAATCCCCTGGAGGGGGATCAGAGCAAAGAACTCACTGCATTTGTTGGTGAGGAGAGAAGCAAAAAGGTTGCAGCAAGGTTGACCCCAACATTTGAAGATCATGTTTGCCACTGATTGCTTGAGGGACCACTGGTGCAGAATCAGGATAGATCTGCTGAGTCTGCCCGCCAGCATGTTGGTTTTCCCTGGAATGTGAATTGCAACCAGAAATCGGCCCAAAGAAATTGCACATTCCCACACCCTCATGGCCTCCCTGTACTACGGGTAAGAATGGGTTCCTCCTTGCTTGTTGATGTAACAGACATGCTGTTGGTGTAAACAGCAATAGTCCCTAGAGGGGGAGTATCCTGAAAGGCTTGCAACATTAGGAGTACTGCTCTTATCTCGAAGACATTGATGTGCATCCTGGTCTCCAGAGGGGGCCACATGCCGTGGACCATCCTTCCCTTGTAATGCCCCCCCCACTCCAACTGGGAAGCATTCGTGGTGACTGTGGCTATTGGTGGGAGAGAAAAGGCTCTGCCTATGAAGATATCGTCCAAATGAATCCACCAGCGAATATGATATCTGCAAATTGGTGTCAGTTTGATTGGAACAGATAGAGGTTGGAGTATAGACCACTGTATTGCTAAAGTCCATTGAAGGATTCGCATAAAGAATCTTTCCAGGGGAACTAACAAGATCGCTGCTGACATGGACCCCAGGGCTTGTAAAATTAAACGTAATGGGGGGGGGGCTGATGGGATGATAGTTCCTGAACTTGATTCCTCAATGTCATTATGCGGTGTAGAGAAGATAGACTACTTGGTCCCTTGTGTTCAACTGCATTCCTATGAATTCTAGTTCTGCACAGGAGTCAGACTGGACTTATCTAAATTTATGGTGATGCCCATGGAGTGTGACATTTGAACCAGATAATCTCTTGCTTGGAGAAGTTGATGCCTCGTTGGGGGATGGTGAGGAGTTAAGTATGGAAACATCCAGAATCCTTTGAGTCTCATGTGAGCTGCCACAACTGCCATACATTTGGTGAACACCCGGGGGGCTGTGGTGAGTCCAAAGGGCAGTGCCCTGAAATGAAAATGATTGGTTCCCAGCCGAAAGCGCAGGTATCTCCTGGAGCACCTGTCTATTTTGATGTGATAGTACGCATCCTTGAGATCTGCTGAGCACATCTAATCATCCCTGCGTAGTAGCGGCAAAATGGACTGATCTGTAACCATTCAAAACTTCAACTTCTTTACATAAAGACTCAACTGGCTTAGGTCCAATATGGGATTATGATCCAAATCCTCTTTGTTCAATCTGGACCTCTTGGATGACTCTTTTTTTGCAGCAATTTTTGAACGTCTTGTGCTGCCTGTGCCCTCTAACTGGGTTACACATTGGTAAGTTTCTTGTTGGTGACTTGGGGGGGGGGTAAGGAAAAGAGAATGTAGTACCCTCTGGATATTAAGCTTATCACCCAGGAAATGTGTGCCAAGTGCATCCAGGTTTCTGATACCAAATCAATTCGACCCCTGACTGCTTCCGGAGATGGACAGTCAGACAGCACTTCAGGAGTGCTGACAGGGCTTTCCAGAGAACATATCTCTAAAGCCCTGATTTTGTGGACCCCTCTTGCCTCTGGGGTGATGTCTACCATTACACCCTCCTTCTCAGGTCCAGGAAAGGCCCTTGTGAATTACAGAACCACATTTTCTTATTCCCATGCTGGTTCCAGGAATGTCTTCTTAGGGATAGCCCTGAACCAGCAGCTCAAGAGTAACCCTCCGCTGTATAGGAGATTAGCCTCATTGAGGAATTGGCAATAGAAAACAGAATGGCCAGCTTGGGAGAAAGTTTCTTAAAGTCCTCCACAGGCATGGACTCAGAAACTGAAAGCTCCTTAATCAGGTCTCTCGGAAGCCGTGTAAAGTGATCTAGATAATTTAAAGACCACAGCACAAAGGTGGCTGAGGAGTAAATGCACTTTCCTAACCTGCCCAGAGCTCTAGACTCCTTGTTAGGTGGATGGGCATTAGCAGACTCCTCTGCCAGTTTTTTTTTAGTAGCCACTGCCAACTCTATGGCATCAGTTATGGGACCCTTACGCCAATGTTTTCTATCAGTCAGTGAGCTCAGAAACCTATTGGGGTGCTTAGGAATAGGCTCAATGGTATCCGCTTCTTTCCAAGCCTGGTGGGATACCAAATCAACAAGGTCATCTGCCGATGCGGGTCACCCAGGAATTCGATGGGCCTGCCCCAAAAGCCTGCAAGAACATTGACTTCTCAGAAGGAGGAGGTTGGACAGACCACTCACCTTTCTGCTTCAGGATCGCTAGAATGTCTCCGAAGGAGACGTCATCAGGTGAGGATCGAGGGGATCCTTCTCCCTCATCAGTGTATTCAGTTAATGACTCCAGTGGGGAGTCAATGTGCCTCCTATTGCATGTTTTCTTCTGGAGGAACTTCCTCTGTGGGGTACTCTGGGGAAGTATTGGAGGAAGGGGATCCTACCTGGGCAGGGAGATCATGAAGACTGTTCGGGGCAGGGTTACTCGGGACAGAATGAGTAGGCTCAAGATCATAGCCCAAAGGGGGTACAGGGGTAGGCTGCAGGACATGAGAGGCTGGTTCTCCACTAAGAGAGAATACCCTTTCCACTACTTGAAAGCTGACAGGCCCAGAGAAGTCCCGCCCACCTCCCTCGAAGCAGAAGCAACAAATGGAAAATGGTCAGAACTCACTTCAGATCTGTGGCCTCCAGAGGGAATCGGTCCCGAACTGTCAAGGGCTGAAGCACCTAGGGGAAGAGATGGCTCCGACAAAGACAGTGCCAGCCCCATTCCCCTGGTCCCAGCCCCAACCTCTCGGCTCAGAGATCCACTCTGCTCCAAAGAAATGGGAACAGGGCTAATCACGGGCGCCATCGGAGTCGAGGAAGGTGGTTTCCCAAGTTCCAACACAGTCAATCTCTGGACTCCCGGGCCCTGTAAATCCAAAGCTGAGGGACGGATAGGAGAAGGAGTTCTGATGGTATGGACCAGGTAGCTCAAGGATCCAATAGGGGATGGAGCTGACACTACCCCCATCTGAATCTGGGTCTTGAGGAACTTCCTCATCATCCTGTCTATGTCTGCCTTGGACCAGCTTCTACATGACCTAGATGAAGCCGATGAGGGGGGGGTCTGCAATGCCTAGGCTTTGGTGACAGGGACTGTCCTAGCTGACTTTGGGAACTGCTTCGACCTCTCGGATCAAGAGCCCTAGGATCCGACGCCAGAGCCGAAGAGACAGGAGGAGATACAGTGATGACCTCAGTCGGATCCGCTGAGGCCTGTGGATCCGGTAATGCAGAAGACTTCTTCAGACCTAAGGAAGTTGGATCTGAAATTTTCTTAGATTTAGTCTTGGGCTCCAAGGGGTCTCTCAGGGAGGCAGAGAGAGACCTCTTCTTGAGCTCCTTGGAAGAGGAAGAGGAAGCCATGGAGGGGGTCTGAGCCTCGGAAGCTGATGAAGGAAGAAAACCCCTCTAGATAAGCTTATGTTGTCTATCTACCAATACATGCGGATTAAAGGACACGCATATGTCACATGAAGCTTTGAGATGATAAACAGTAGATGCACTCCTCGTGGGGATCTTTATTAGGGATCTTGTGCCCACAAGAAGTGCATCTCTTGAAACCAGGAAACAACCCATCAGACATAACGAACACAAACAACCCTGGCCGAAGCCCGCCAAAAAGGAAAAACAAAACTGCTGAAAAAACGGTAACTAGCACAAACATACAACAACTTTTTTTTTGTATAAGGGAAAAAAGGAAAAGAAAGATTATAAAGTAGAGTGCAAAAGCAAAAGTGAGTGCACGTGCACGCGTGCACACACATGCACAGTCTCCAGCTCAAATGGCTACCAGAACTGTCAAGAGAAAAGGAGTACACCAAAAAGGAAAAAAAAAATCTACAAAATTCAAACCTCATCACTTCTAAGCTAAGCTACAGAAATACAAACTAACGCACACACACTAACAAAGGGAAAAAGGAGGAGCGCACTAATTTCTAAAGCTAGAAAAATGATATGATCAGTCGAGAGATTGAATCTTCCTTCTGGCTTTTGAATATGGCAAATGAGATCTGAGGTGCTTGGGCAGGTGTAGTGCATTATGGGTATGAGGGAGGAGCCTGAGAGTCAGATCTAAGTCTGGAAGACGTGGCCGAGCCTGATCAGAGGTTCAGATCCGAGACCCTATCATGAGAAGAAATGAAAGGTACAACATCAGATGGAGAATGTTAAGCAGAAAGAGAATAACTTGATGAGAGCTGGGAAAGATTACCAAACTCCCTTAGAAATTTTGACACAGTGAAATACCCTGCTGTGCTAGAAATGCAGTTAGACAGTATGTTACAGGAGCTTGTTTGCAGCCTGCCAAGAGGTTACCTTCTTTCAGTTTACCTAATACAAATGTTACGTTGATCTTTATGCCTGTGTATGGCATGCTCAGATAAGCTATGAAGAATAATAAACCTACTCCAAGTGAGCAGAGTTGAGTATTGTTTGCATCTGTACCATGCTTCATCCTCAAACCTAAGGCTTTAAGTTCTTTTGCTAGCCACTCATTTTGTGTCAGGTTTGTACAACCTTAAAGTTAAAGGAAAGAATTTATCCTGAAATTCTAGGAGGGTACTGATGAAAGTTTCAGCAGCTTTGTTGGAGTCTTGGGATGTGTAAGGACTGGAGACCAATTACATGTTAATAGTTGAGCTTTTAACTTACTTGTGTTCTGAAATGAGTTTGTCTTGAAGGTAACTACTTTCAGAGGACTTTTAGCTGCTACGTTATGTATATTACTGCTACGTTATGTATATTAAATAAAGCTAGACAATGGTCACTGATGGCAGGTGAAATAAGAGAAATATGGGATAAGTCACTGGGATTGCTGGTAATTAGATAATCGGTTATGGAATGGTAACCTTTTAATATTTCCTGCATTCAGTAGGCATCAGGATAAGGTGAAGTATTAGTGAAAAAAATATTTTGCAATAGAGTACAGCAAGTTGCGGTACCCAGATTTGATTCAATATTGGCTCTTAATAATAGAATAAATTCAAATAGGTATTTAGGCAACTTGGTGGGTTTTCTGGATTGTGGTACTAGCTTTATTGCTATGCAGTACCTGCCCAAGGGTATAAAGTCTAGCAGTTGATGATTATGTATGCGCAGGGTGACATAAGTTTGAAATAAGGAGAAGGTGGTATCTGCCTATGTTGCATGGGTTCTAGAGTGATGGGTTAGGAACTGTGAATGAAGATGTGAGTGTAAGGGACTGTATATACCTTTATGCAGCAAAGAGAGGGTGGCAAGTACAAGGATGACAGTAGAAAGTAATTGGTGAGAAATGCATTGTGTAAGTTGTTAGGCACTATGTAAGAAGTGTGATCTGTGAAAGGAAATGAAATATAATGCAAGGTATGGAAAGGGTTGGATGAGACAGAGGGAGGAAGGTACACATCATCTGTAACAACTTTAGGAGTTGGTAAGAGTATATAGAACAATGGAATTGAAAGAAAAGATGAACCAACAGATATGTGAGACAAACTGGCAGACAATTAAGTTGCAAGAAGGATACGATAGCAAGTAGCAGCAGTAAATGTGGGACATGCAACATGACAGTATGTGGCGAATGTGATAATGTCTGGACTATTTCACTGATGGTGATATTTAGAAATACACAATTAGTTTGGTTTGCGCAAGTAGGCAACTGAGACGTAAATATATTTCTTTGCATTACATGGACTAGTTAATGGTGGTGGTGACTTTAGAAAATCACGATGTCTGGAAAAAGCAGGGGAACTTAAGTTTCAGGCTGGAGCTAATAAAACATAAATGTAGGAATACCAGAGTCAACCGGGGAATAGGGGATGAGGAGGAGCAGAGAGAACCACTGATTAGAAGCTGTGACAGCGAATCAGAGTTCATGTATACTCTGCACCAGAGTACAGACAACACAGCTATGTTCAGATAAGGACATAGCTTAAACCGAAGAATCCAAGAGTCAACAAATAAAATTATATCTAAAACGAAAACAAAATAAGGTTAGGGATCTTCAGCTAAAGTGCAGCCCCTAGAGCTTTGTATTTAGCACAACCAAATGTGAAAGAGAGTAAGCAGTCCAATTATATCAAATGTTCTGGCCTAATTAGGCCATGGCCCAGAAAAAAAGAGTAGTTAATAATTTAAAAAAAAAAAAAAAAGTGGAGTTACAACCAGTGAAGACGGTAAAAAATCAAAACATAACAAAGGTTAAAGGAATACTAAGGGGTGCAACATGTTAACCTGACTTGGATCCCAGTAATCTTCAATCCAGCCAAGTGGAGAGGAAATACAGCATGAGGCAGAATGCATCTCTGTTCCCACAATATCTTCAGAAAGTCTACCATGAATGTGTGACTTACTACCAAAAAAGTATTAAGATATACAATACAGGCCACTGTAGTACTGAAATATGGGCTACCTAATAAAATCCAGAGACTATCTGTTCCCTAGCAGAGCAGTATACAAGAACTTTCAAACTGTGCAATAACTAACCATGCAAGTGCCCCTAACACAGAGAGATGGACTCTGTAGAACCCTAGAAGAAAAAGGACAGGTATACATACATTAACAGGAAAGAAACCAAACCATAACAACATATTTGTGTTGTTATTTTCAAGCAACATACAAGTCTTCTTTTTAACAATTATCATTCACTCCAACATTACATAAATTTCTCAGTTCCTGCTTTCTGTTAAATCTCGCACATCCTCCTGAACATTATTCTGCATGTAATATTCCCACAAATTGATTTACTTCTTTATAAATTTGCTCCTTTCCTAAAAATATTTCATCCCAATTTTTTTATCTCCTTATTCAATACTTCAGTTACAGTTGTTTAGATTTTGATTTCTAATTTCTAATAATTACTTTCTTGGAAGCCAACATCATTAAGGTTAGTAAGTCCTTATTATATCTAGGCAATTCAGATCCTACATCCCAGCTCAAAAGAATCATTTCCTTAATTTCAACAATTTGCTCCCCCATTTTCTATGATGTGATTTACTTAGCGTTTTAGGTGTTCCACACTGTTGCACTAATAACAAGTTTTGGCGGACATTTAAGAGATTAGCAAAAGTGACTACAGATCAAAGAATGTAGAGGGGCTGTTGATTTAGACTACTTATTGTTTTATGCCACCTTTTTCACCAGTCTACAATACAATACTTACCACTTTATCACCAAGCTCTGATGTGGCACAATAGTTATTAACCCTAATGGAACTAATTTGTAAGTTGATACAGAGCTTCATTTAAAAGACTGGCACTTGGAATTCTTGTGTTTTTGTAGTTTAGTTTTATGAATTTAAAAGCTACTGATAATAATTTGCTATACATTTAATAAAACAGGAATATATGGTGTAATATGGGACTTTGCTGACATATTAACATGCTTAAAGCTTGTGATGTTTTTGTAACTGATTGCTTGAGAGGATATACATATATATCATGTTCGGGTCTATATTAGTTCGTGGAAACTTATTTTCAGTGAACACCTCTTCGTCGACCCATATCCAGCAAAAATCACTTCTGCGATTTGCTGAATTTTCCAAGGACAATAAAGTATTTGGCCAACTACACAACTTTGCGCTTTTCCCCACTGTAGTGCAATCTCGGAGTTGGTATACATAGCTGGGGGTGGTGAGGCTTTCCACTTGGTTCGGTTTGATTTGGTTAGATGTGGGTTCCATTGTGCTGAGGGACAACTGTTTTACTGCCCTTGGAAAATTCAGTGAATCACGGAAGTGATTTTTGCTGAATATGGGTCAACAAACAGATGTTCGCTGAAAATAAGTTTCGGCGAATTAATACAGACTCTCATGTTCATATACATCACTCCATGAAGGCACTGCAGCCAGGCGCTACAGGTGATTACATTTTTCATTTTTTATACGTTGACTGTGGCTGTTGTTCCTCTTATTCTTTTGGTATCAGTATATATACATTATGTCATCTGTTTTCATTAATAAACCTACTATTTCTGATAAAGTTTTCTGTAGGGAATTTTTAATGTGGGTATCTCAGGATTTACACTGCCTGAAGGGTATGCCCTCTTTTTTTCAGTTGTTGCATAAGCCATTTCAGTTCCCTCCTTACATAGGGCAGAGGTGGTACTGTGCACTCCAGGGATTGAGAATGTTAGTTGCAAGTACTATTTCGAAACAACTGCAGTTTTGTTAAGTGCAATCCTGCCAAAGGAACCATCAGCAAGCCATTGTGGCCTAGTAAGCGCGGAACTGTCTGGATCTCATAACTGACTTTTTTTACATGTCCTAAAATAATGCAGTCATGGCTTTTTTTCCTTCTTCTACTGCAGAAAAAGTGAGCTTTGTTTGTACTGATATCTAGTAGTGTCCCCTGGAAGGCCACATTTCTAGATGGACACAAACTGGATTTATGTTCATTCAGGGAGAAACTTAGATTGACTAGATAATCCAGGGTACACTCGAAGGTTCTCTGCATCTACCTCTGGGTCTGCAACTATCAGGGAATTTCTCAAGTATGGGTAAATACTCATGCCCTTAATACTGCAATGTGTTATTACTGGGGCCAGACATTCCGTAAAAACTCAAGGTGCAGCAGCTAACCACAGGATAAGGAGATAAACTGAGATAACTCTTGTGTCACTTGAAACTGGGAATATGTAAGTAGGCATCTTTGAGGTCTAGTATCACTAGGAGAACCTGGGAGCCAAGGAACTTTAGTAGGGTTTGCAACTTTGGAATCTTCTGAAAATTGTTTAGCCTTGACCAATCTAATATGGGTCTCCAGGATCCACCTTTTTGGGCTACGATGAACAGCCATGAACAGAACTATTGCCTCCTGCTTGATGGGAGTGGGTTAACATCTCTGTTATGAGAGGACAAAAAAGAGATGTGCTTGGTGCTTTGAAACTTGAAGCAGATGTATTTTTCTTTATAGGACTGACTCTGTACCAGTGGCCCAAGTCCCAGAAGGTCTAGGTATCTCTTCTGGGAGGTACAGACCACCTGAGCTTGTAAAAACTGGGGCATTTGTGGAGCCCACACTCTGTGGTAACATCTGGCAAGTGCTGGGAGCAGCAAGGCAACTGGCCTTCTATCAGTTTGCAATGTACGGGAGATGGGAAGTGGGAACAGGGGTAGTGTTTTGGGTGGGCTGGGAAGGAGAAAGCTTGTAAAAACTTAGCTACTCTGTGTTAGAGCTTTGGAGCTTGGCTTGTCTTCTCATTGCCATCTGCTTTTTTGTTTGATCTTCTCACCTTTTGGTTGTATATCTCTGCCATGTTTGTGCCCTGCTTCTAGTAGCAGGGGTTTGCTTGTAGGGTCAGTTTCTGTGATATTTGGGAATAAGATGGCGAAACATATACTGTACCAACTTCATGGCTTTTCCTTTATCTCCAATCTTTTGAAAAATTTGTAGGAAGGGGATCCAAAGAGCAAATCCTTATAAGGCAACATTAATAAGAAGTTATGTACTCACCATAACGTTCCATCTGAGTAGGTATCTTCATTTATCTGCAACCTTTGGGATACGAATCAAATCTCGGATCTGAGCCGGCAACTTCTACCACAGCGTAGAGCCGAGCTCCTAGCTCCTCCCTTTACCCATAATCCCCTGCCAACCCTGACTGACCTCAGATCAAGTTTGCCCGATATAACAACTGTTACTGTGCCCCGGAAGGGGCTTATCTAAGACAGATCCTAAACAGAATCATATAGGTCAGGGAGAAGCAGGGGGGGATGGTTGCAGACAAATGAAGATACCTACTCAGATGGAACGTTATGGTGAGTACATAACTTCTTAATCTAAAGTAGGCACTTCATTTGTCAGCAACCTTTGGGACAGAGTCCCCAGCTACCTGAATCCTGGGTGGCCATTATGGAAGAATATTCTGGAGCACTGCAGAGCCAAAGGACGCCCTACCTCTGGAGACAACATCCAGTTTGTAATGGCTGATAAAGGTATGAGATGAAGCCCAAGTGGCTGCGGAACAAATATCATCCAAGGGGACCCTAGATCTAAAAGCAGCCGAAGTAGCGACGGCCCTAGTAGAATAAGCGCGGACTCCCTGAGGTGCAGATCTTCCCGAACTCTGATATGCCAAGAGGATACAACTAGTTATCCACCGTGACAAGGTAACTTTAGAAACCGACTTGCCTAAATTGGTTTTGGCAAAGGAGACAAACAACTGGTCAGATTGCCTAAGACCAGCAGTTCGATGAATATAAAAGCGTAAATGTCTGTGCACATCCAAAGAATGCAGTTTGTACTCTCCTTTGTTCTGATAGTTGGGAAAGAACACAGGAAGATTAATAGATTGATTAATATTAGCTTCCGAAGATACCTTAGGCAGAAAGGATGGATTGATCCTGAGGTAAACTCTATCCTGATGGAAGGCCAAATACGGCAGTTTGACACAGAGAGCCTGAAGATCAGAGACCCTTTTAGTTGAAGTAATGGCCACCAGGAAGGCCGTCTTCCAAGAGAGGTATTTAAGATCAACCGTAGCAACCGGCTTGAAAGGGAGGCTTGTCAAGGCCTGTAGAACCAAAGATAAATCCCATGGGGGGTACTACCTCCCTGACCGGAGGTTTGAGAAGGAAGGTACCCTTGAGGAAAGCTTTACAGAGCTTGGAGGTAATTAGAGGGCCCGATTCATGCCCTACATGATAATGCAAAATCGCTGCTAGTTGTACCTAGACTGTAGGGCAGCTAGCCCTCTGATGAAAAAGGGTAGTTAGAAAATTCAAAACTTACGTAAGAGGCGCCGTGAAAGGATCTAAGTGACAGTGCTCCGCCCAGATGGAGAAACGTTTCCACTTACTCCGATAGACCCTTCTGGTGGATGGTTTGACTGGTGAGGAGATTCCGGGAGTCCTTATCAGGAGTGGAACTGAAGCAACCAAGCCGTCAGCTTGAGGTTGACCAGCTTGGGGGTCGGAAGACCCAGAGGGTGAGTAATGAGATCCGGGAGGGTATCCAGAATCCAGGGTGGATGAATCAGGTGAGACCACAGGTACGGGAACCCCGTCTGACGAGGCCAGAATGGGGCAATGAGGATCATTTTGCTCCCCAACCAACTGGCTTTCTGTAAGAGTTTCAGCATCATGGGCAATGGAGGGTAAGCGTAAAGGAGACCGGGAGGCCAAGCATGTACTAGAGAGTCTCTCGGGGACTCCCCCTGAGGGGGGATTAGAGCGAAGTAACTGCTGCATTTGGTATTTGAGGGAGAGGCAAAAAGATCACACAGGGTTGCCCCCATTGGGCAAATATTTGCTCCGCTACTAGAGGATTGGGAGACTATTCGTATGGGGTCAGAATAGAACGACTGAGCCCGTCTGCTAGGATGTTGGACCATCCCGGAATGTGCGTTGCAATGAGAAAGCGGTTGGTGGATTTCGCCAATTCCCACACTTTCATGGCCTCGCGACAAAGAGGATAAGACCTGGTTCCCCCCTGTTTGTTGATGTACCAGACAACTGACATGTTGTCCGTTTGTACCACAATCGTTCCAATCGGAAGAAGGCCGTGAAGTGCCTGCAATGTCAAAAGCACCGCCCTCATCTCTAGGACATTGATATGCAAGGAGGTCTCTATGTCGTTCCACGTGCCTTGGACCATTCTGCCTGAATAGTGCCCCCCCACTCCAGGTGAGAGGCGTCCGTGGTCACTGTGGCGACGGGAGGAGGCATCGATAATGGTCGTCCCGTGTGAAGGCTTGGGGACTGGAGCCACCACACGAGCGACCGTCTGCAAGCCCTGCTTAGGGGAATGGGATGAGACAGGGGGTTGCAAGACAGGGAACATTGCACCTGGAGGGTCCACTGCAGGACCCTCATATTTAGATGGGCTAAGGGCAGCAGAGAAATTGCTGCCGCCATGAACCCTACAGCCCTCGGGATCAATTCCGCCGGTGGAGCAAGAAGTTGGAGAATGGCCTGAACATGCAACCTCAGGTTCTGAAGACGATCTGGAGTCAGGAAAGCAAGCATTAGTCTGGAATCCAATCTCGCCCCTATGAAATCGATTACCTGTGTGGGAGCCAGAGAGGATTTGGCCATGTTGACAGTCAACCCTAGGCGTGGAGCAAGATTGAGGAAGTAATTCCTGCCTGAACAGAGCAGATGCCTTGTTGGGGCGATGAGGAGCCAGTCGTCCAGGTACGGAAAGACCTGAATTCCCTGAAGCCTCAGGTGGGCTGCTATAACCGCCAAGACTTTGGTGAACACCCTGGGGGCTGAGGTGAGACCGAAGGGGAGGGCCCTGAACTGAAAGTGACTGGCTCCCAGCCGGAAGCAGAGGAACCTCCTGGAGCGTCTGTCCACAAGAATGTGATAGTACGCATCCTTGAGGTCTATCGAGCACATCCAGTCGTTCTCCCATAACAGGGGGAGACTAGATTGCAGCGTGACCATCCGGAACTTTTCTTTGGGTACTGCCAGGTTCAAGAGAGAAAGGTCGAGGATGGACCTCAAGTCCCCCGTCTTTTTTGGCACCTGGAGTAAAACCCTGATCCGAGCTGATCTGGGGTGACGGGTTGGATGGCTCTTTTTTGTAAAAGCTGCTGAATTTCTGTAGCAGCCGCCTCCCTCTGATTGGGTGGTACATCGGGGAGGCTTCTGGTTTTGGGGGTTACAATAAAGGGAATTTGGTAACCTCTGGATATGATGCGAAGTACCCAGCGATCTGTTGTTATGGACTCCCACATTGCTAGGTGCCTCAAAAAACGCACCCCCGACTGCCTCCAGAGTGGAGCAGCCGGGCAACCCCTCAGGGGTTCTGCGTGGGCCTCTCAGAGAAGGGTTCTCTGGACCCAAAATTTCTGGGACCCCCTCTGCCTCTTGGGCGAAGTCCTCCCTGTCCTCCTCTGCCACGAGAGGACTGGTTGTCCGGAGCAGACTGGGACTGATGCGATTTCCGGAACCACATCTTCTTCTGACCCTTTTGGTTCTTGGAAAAGGACCTCTGGGGAGCAGAGAAGCGGACTCCGATGGCAGACAATGTCTTCTCGTCTTTCTCACTCTGGACTAAGGTGTCGCAAACGGTTTTGCCAAACAGTGCAGAACCATCAAAGGGGGCATTCGCGAATGACGCCTTAAAGGGTTCCGAGAAGTCACAATGTCGGAGCCAGGCTTGGCGCCTCACTACCAGGCCGGCTTCGCCAGCTCTAATAGCTGCTTCAGTGGTGTGAGACAAGAGCCGCATAGAGGTGTTAGAAATGGAACGTAGAGTGGACATTCGGGAGGAGTACAGCTGCTTGTCCCCTTCCGACATGGACTCTGGGAGGGAAGCAGCGTATTCTTTTATTAGATCTCGCTGCATCCGGATGACGTGTGCCATATAGTTCAGCGCCCTCATCGAGAAGGTTGCTGAATTGAAGGCCCGCTTCCCAAGGCGGTCCATCGCCCGAGACTCCTTGCTCGGTGGGTGGACCGCGGAGCTCTCCTGAGCCAACTCCCTCTTGGTGGCCGCCGCCACCAACATGGCATCCACGGGGGGACCTCTGCTCCAGTGGGTTCTTTCTGCAGGGGGACTCCGGATCCTATCTGGGCGCTTGGGGACTGGCTCTACAGTGTCCGGCTCCTTCCAAGCCCTGGTGGAGATAAGGTCCACCAGGGGGTCGGGGGGAGGGGACACCCAAGAGGTAGATGGGCCCTGCTTCGAACGCCTCTAGGAATATGGACTCATCGGAGGAAGCCCTGGGGGCAGACCACCCTCCCCTAATCCAGAGCATTTCCATGATGTCTCCAAAGGAGACATCCTCGGGGGGGTGACCTTGGGGAGCCTTCCCCTTCATCTACGTCCGTATCTTCCATAAGGGACTCGGGGGGGGGGGGGGAGTCCACGTGCCTCCTCTTACACTTAGCCTGGTGAGGAACCTCCTCGGGGGGGGGGGGCTGTCCGAGGAAGTCTCACCAGCAATGTCATGTTCCGAAGGAACACCCAGAGGCACTGAAGCAGGCTGCCCCGAAGGCCGAGTGATGGGAGCCTGAACCAGCTGAGAGGGAGTGCAGGGGGGAGCCGAAGCCAGGACCGGAGGCCCGGATGCACTCAACGGTGCCCTCTCCACCACAGCAAAAGCCAAGGGGGAGCCGCCCTCGATAGGATCCGAGAGTTGACTCCCACTTGGATCCGAAGCGGGGACCGGACCCGCGGCCGAGACCAGCAGATCCGAAGGACCCGTGTGCTCCGACCAGGACGGAGCCGAAGTTGCACCGAATCCCTCGGATCTGAAGCTCAGCCCACGGCTCCGAGAGGTCAGATCCGACAAGCTTGAGGGACCAGTCGGAGCCGAAGTACCCAGTACTGTCGCCTCTAACCCACCCCCGGATCCAATGTGGCTCGGCTCCGAACGCTCCGAACCCGGAAAGCGGGTCGGAGAAGGAGCGATTGGAGCAAAAAATGGGGTCGAGCTCCCCCCCCAGAGGGGGGGGGGGGCAAGAGCACTCCCATCTGCAGCTGGGCCTGGATGAACCTCCTCATCATCCGGTCCATGTCTGCATCTGACATGCTAAACGTGGACCTCGAAGAGATCACCGAGGCAGACCTGGAGTGCTGCCTCGATGACCTGGACAGGGACCAGGTCCCCTCCTCCTCGGGTCCCGGTGAGAAGCAAGGGGACCGGAGCCGAGGAGGAGGCGATCCAGAAGCTCTGGAGGGAGAAGCTTGTTTGGCGGGTGGGGCCGAGGAGTCCTCGGCCCGCCACTTATGGTGCTTCTCTCTCCGTTTGGCTTTCCTGGCCTCCCTCTCCTCCGGAGCCAAAGCAGGAGGTTGAGTCCCGACCGGAGGGAGGCAGGCAGGGGTGGCTGCCACCGAGGGCTGGGTAGTGGCCACAGAAGCACCGGAGGCCAGAGCCGAATCCGGGGGCAAAAGGCCCACCAGAATCAGCTTCGACCTCCAGTTCTTAAGTGCCCTGGGGTTGAACGCCGCGCAAATTGCGCATCCCGAGGAGAAGTGTTCAACCCCAAGGCACCTAACGCACTGGGTGTGGCCATCCACCGGTGAAAGCTTATGGCCACACTCGGTGCACTTTGAAAAGATGGCTTTAGGGGCCTCCGACATAGTAGCACAGAAAACACACTCACTAGGCCCCTACACACACCACAAACACACACTACGACCAGCGAAGGCTAGGAGGAGGAAAAATAACCACAAATTAAATTAAATTGAGAGAGATAAAAGGGCTATGGGGTACCTAAACAATCGCTCTCACTCACACTAAGAAAAAGGGGAATAAAATAGAAATTTTTTTTTTTCTCACAAATCCACAAAGTAGCAGGAGCTCGAAAATCCAGCTTGTAGCTTGAAGCGCGGCAAACTAGATCTGAGGTCAGTCAGGGTTGGCAGGGGATTATGGATAAAGGGAGGAGCTAGGAGCTCGGATCTATGCTGTGGTAGAAGTTGCCGGCTCGGATCGGAGATCGGATCCGTATCCCAAAGGTTGCTGACAAATGAAGTGCCTACTTCAGATCAATCATTTTCACATCCCCAACTAAGATGCTTCTGGATGACTAACTCCATACCAGAAGCCCTGGACATGATGCTGCATCCATAGCATCATATCCACATTTTAAAGCAGGAATTTTGGTCTTGGAAAGACTGGCAGAAGCTAGAGGTTTCTGAACCTTAGGGGGGCGATTCTGGGATTTGACTGCTTATTAGCAAAAAAATATTGATATAAATAGAGAGAGAAAGAGAGGGAGAGGAATCCATCCTCCTCTTATTTTATAATTAAGCATAGTTATGGAGTGGGAACAAGCCAACATCCTGCATGAGCTGTTGAGTCTTTTTTTTTTTTTTTGGTCCAGTGTTCAGGGCTGAAGGCATAGCAAACACCCAAAGGACATTACCAGAGACTGTGACTGTAAGAGATGTCAAGACTGGGGGCTATTTCTGTGCCTACATACATACAAATATTCAAGCATGGTCATCAATGCCCTTCTAGCCTGAAAATATACCAAAACAGTTGTTCCCCTAATAAGTGTTCAGGCTGTTCTTAAAAATATCTAAACTAGTGCTTGTGTTAATGTAATTTCATAGTCTATTCCATGCATCAACTGTTCTCTCAGAGAACCAGTTAGAACACTTCTCATTCCTATAGAATCTTCAACGTAGGCTGATGATTCTCTTCTACTTTTTGATAACCCCCAAACATTCTCAGAGGTAGTGGTCTCTAAATGCCCTATATACCTGAATAAGGTCTCCTCTTAAATATCTATATGAGACACTGTACAAGTTCAGATATTTAAGTCTTTCATAATAACTTAAACTTTCACATCCATGGATGCCTTAGTACATTTCCGCTGTACTCCTTCCGATTTACTCATGCTTGTTTTCTTATAAGGTTTTCATACGGTTATTCCATACTTAAGTTTGGGCCTAATGTAACTAATCAACAATGACTTCTCAGTTCTGATTTCCTAGACTTTAAAAATATTTTTATACAACCCATAGTTCTAAAACTATCATTAACCAATTGGTTGATATAATTAGAAATAACGCAAAGCTGCATCTACCCATATACCCTGGTCCTTAAATGAATCTATAGTTTCAATCAGTGTGTGTTGTGTTAAATATTCACTGTAGATCAATATGTATGTATACCTTTAAGAAGCTTTCTAGTGGCTTGCACAAGTGTATAAATACTAAGCACATGCAAGCCTGACTACCATTTTGTAGTTAGCCTTTGAGATGTAAGCATGTATGTCTGGTAGTCTGTCAATTAATCAGTTAGTTTATATTTTGTACTACTGCTATCCATCCTGATATGTTTCTTTGTAATAAAGCACATAAATGAACTACCGCGCCTGGTTGTCTTTAATGAGAAACAAGACGAGCAACATGGTGTCAGAATGGGATGCAGAAATCCAGATTCCGGACCAAGAAGGCACTCAGTTAAAGGTGGAGGAATATAGAGGAGTGGATCATCCCCACTGCGTGTTTAATTCACAAAAAAAATCAGAAACGTACTTCTGGTATCAAAGCTTACTTAAATTATTTCTTATTCGCAAAATACAAAACGAAGCACTCAGAACGCTCTAGATGAATTTCTAAATAATGAAATGTCTGAAACTGCAACATATTGAGAAAATATTCAAATAACTATGGAAAATGTTTGAAATAAAGTCCGAATCGCATAAAAATTTATAAAATAAGGAAAACGACCAGATTTCTTTCGAAGTAGCTTGAAAAGCATGCTTCCAGTATCTTCTAGTACTCATGTTCACAATATGCAACACATGGTTAAAAGACACAGGCCCAAGCACATGGCAGCAACGGTAAGCCCTGCAGCAGTCATTGGGAAATCCAGTACTTTTCTAGCAAATTCCAGAGTATGCGCAGTCTCAGTGAAGCACAAGAGTGAGTCAGCAAACTGAAAGAATGTGCCTCTACCCGGTTTCAGTTAACTGTCATAATTGTGGTGCAAATCATGAGCCCAAGAGAGAAAAGTGCTTAGCCTTTGGTCAGCAATGCCACAAATGCAATAAGTGGAATCCTTTCAAAAGGTTTTGTAAATCAAACATGGGGCATTCTTTTGTTAAAAAAGAACATTCAAAGAGACAAGTTGATCAATTAGAAAGCTGTGACCTTGCTTCTTATGTTGGTGGTGTGTCAGTGTTTAATGAAACAATCAATGCAGTAGATTTATGGGCAAAGAATGAAGTATTTTGTACTACTCTGATAAATGGGAAACCCATAGAGCTCAAAGTTGACACAGGTTCACTTCAAAGTGCAATGTTACTTCCACAGAAACATTTGCTAGAGTACATGCTGGTGAGAAACTTGATTTGGCAAAGTGTGCGAAGCTTGTTGCTTATGGTGGTGAAGAAATTCAGAATGAAGGTTCAGTCATGCTTTTGTGTTACTCTGCTGGGAACAGCTATGACCTACAATTTTATGTGGTCAAAAGGCAAATACAGTCATTAGGCCTCAGAGACAGTTTGAAAATGGGACTACTTTAATTTAATATGGAAGTTCATCATGTTAGCTTGAAAGACCACTGTTCTAATTTCACCCAGTCTATTTTTTTCTACCTATGCTGATCTTTTCAAAGACAAACTAGGCAAACTACTAGTTGTGTACTCCATGAAGTTAGACCCTGAAGTCAGTCCAGTTGTCAGGCCAGCCCGGAAAGTTCCAGTAGCTATGAAGAACAGAGTCAAAGCAGAGTTAAACAAAAAGTACAGTTTTGTACCTACCATAAATGTAGATGTTCGAGTGCTCATACAGCTGCAGTCATCACACTTGGGTTATCCTGCCGTCAGGCGGGTCCTCGGTCGGCCGAATTCCAAAGTCTAGGTCCGGCGTCGGTTGTCGTCGCTTCTTCACTGACGTCAGTGCGGCAGGGGTATAAAAGAGGCAGCCGACGCCATTTTCTTCAGTTTTTCTTGCCCCAGATGTCAGGTGCCCCCAGAAAGGAAGGCAAAACATGATATTATGCAAACATACAAAGTAGATAAATCAAAACAGTAGTTGCAAGCAGATACACCATAAAGGAATATCCCAAAGAGGTTGTATGTTAAAGGTGTTTGTCATAAGCCCTGTCCTAAGAGGGGAAGGAGGGAGGGTAACCTGGACTGCAGCTGTATGAGCACTCGAACATCTACATTTATGGTAGGTACAAAACTGTACTATGTTCATCGTGCATACAGCTGCAGTCATCACACTTGGGTAGAATCCCAAAGCTAAGTAAGGGTGGCAGGTACTAAGTGGAATTAGGAGGGGCTAGGATGCCCTGCAGGACTGCTGTGGCAAAGCCCGCTCTAGATTTAGAGTATAGTGGAAGGTGGTAGTGCTTGGAGAAAGTGTGCACTGAACTCCAGGTAGCTGCTTCCAAAATGTCCTTGGTAGGGACCCCCCTGAGGAAAGCTGCAGAGGTACTTGTAGCCCTGGTGGAGTGGGATCTGATGTATACAGGCACTGATTTTCCATGAAATGAATAACAAAAGCGTATGCAGTGGGCTATCCATTTTGAAATAGTCTGTTTGGAAATAGCCTTTCCTTGAGCACCTGTAGCATAGGACACAAAGAGCTGCTCAGATTTCCTGAATGACTTTGTTCTGTCCAAGTAATAACGAAGTTGCCTGTGAATGTCCAAGGAATGTAGTAGCCTCTCTCCTTTGTTCTGTGGATTTGGATAAAAGGTAGGTAAATGAATAGTCTGATTCAGAGCTACACTGGATACTACCTTTGGCATGAAGGTAGGGTTGGTTCGTAAGGAAACCCTGTCCTGATGGAAAATGATGAATGGTTGCACAGCCATGAGGGCCTGCAGCTCCGAAACCCTGCGTGCTGAGGTAATAGCCAGAAGGAAGGCTGTTTTCCACGACAAGTATTGTAGCTCTGTTGCAGAAGCCGGCTCAAAAGGAGGCAGGGTCAGCTTTTCCAATACGAAGTTGAGGTCCCAAGCTGGGGCTGGTGGTTTCCGTGGGGGGTTTATATTTTTTGCCCCTCTGAGGAACTGCCTTAATAGAGGATGTGAGAATAAAGGAGGATCTGTATTGTATTGTATTGTATTGTATTGTGCTGAAACGGCTGATGTGTGGATCTTGATGGAGGAGAAGGAAAGGCCACTGTTTAACATCTCAGCTAGGTACTGTAAAATTTGAGGTATATTTATTACCCACGGATTCTGGCCCTTTTCTTGATTCCAGGAACAAAATTGTTTCCATTTGGCAGAGTAGGTTTTTCTAGTAGAGGGTCTCCTGGCCTCCAAGATAACATCCTGCACCCCCTTGGAGAGGAGAGTCTGTTGGGAAATTAAGGTATTCTCCATGCAGCTAGATTTAAGGTTTTGAGCTGGCTGTGAAGGGTTTTGTAGTTGGGCTGGGACAACAGAAGAGGAACTAGAGGTAGGATCCATGGTGGTGAGTTTGACAGGCTCTTTAGGAGGGGATACCAGTGTTGTCATGGCCAGTCTGGAGCAATGAGAATCATTTGTGGCCTCTCTGCTCTGGTTTTTAATAGAACTTTGGTCAGTAGAGGTAGAGGCGGGAAGGCATAGACTGTCAATGTTGTCCAATTGAAAGAGAGTGCATCCACTTTCCAGGCCTGTGGATGATAGGTCCTTGAACAGAATTTCTCCAACTGGTAATTTCTGTGGGTAGCAAATAGATCTATGTCTGGCTGTCCCCATGCCTGAGCTATCTTTGAGAAGACTTGAGGATGCAACTTCCATTCGTGTGGGTCTGTCATATTTCTGCTCAAGTTGTCTGCCAGTGTGTTTTCCTTCCCTGGCAGGAATTGTGCCTGTAGTTGAATTTGTAATTCCAGTGCTGTGTTCCACAGGGTCATAGCTTGCCTGCACAGGGGGGTATGAATGAGTCCCCCCCCCCCTATTTGTTTATGTACCACATGACTGTGGTGGTGTCTGTCCTTATTAATAGCTGGCCTGGATGCAATAGGTCTTTGAAGGTCATAAGAGCATTTTGCACGGCTAGCATCTCCTTTTGGTTGATGTGTAGGTGCTTCTCTTTTTGGGACCATTTTCCCTGAATGCACTGTTCTGCCATGTGTGCTTCCCAGGCGTAGTCTGAGGCGTCTGTTGTGATGATTTGAGTTGCTTGAGGTAAACAGAAAGGGAGACCTGTGTTTCTTTGGCATGCTTGAGCCCACCACAAAAATTCCTTTTGAAGGCATGGAATGAATGGTATAATTGTTTCCAAGCTGTGGCTGTGTTGAGACCATAAGTTTTTTAGGTACCATTGTAGTTTCCTCATATGCAGCTTTGCACATGGTATTAGTAGGATGCAAGATGCCATGAACCCCAGAGCCTGCAGGACTTTCCTTGCAGTTAGTCTGGTTAAAGTTGCCATTTTGTTGAAGTATTGAAACAGTTGCCCTTGTTTGTCTGGCGTGAGGTAGGCCATCTGGGTTGTTGTATTTAAGCTGGCACCCAGGAAAAATATCTGTTGAGAAGGTATTAGTTTTGATTTCTTTTTGTTCACTGTATAACCCAGGTAGTTTAATAGTTTTATTACAAATGCCAGATGCTGCAATAGAATGTCCTTGCTGTCCGCTTGGATCAGGCAGTCGTCCAGATATGGGTAGATTTGTATTCCTTGTTGTCTGCAGAAGGCAATTACTGATGCCAGGCATTTCGTAAACACTCTGGGTGCAGTAGATATGCCAAAGGGCAATGCAGAGACTTGGTAATGGGTTGAACCTGCAAGAAATCTGAGGTATCTTCTGCAATCTTGTCTGATAGGGACATGCAGGTATGCCTCCTTGAGGTCCAACTTTACCCCCCAAGACTTCTTGCCCAGCATGGGAAGAAGCTGCTGTAATGTGAGCATCTTGAATTTTGGTACCTCTAGATATGTGTTTAGAATAGATAGGTCTAAGATGGGTCTCCAATCTTTGTCCTTCCTTGGTACCAGAAATAGTCTTGAGTAAAAACCTTGACCTTGTTCTTTTGCAGGTACCTCTTGAATAGCTTTCATATCCATGAGAGCGGAAATTTGTCTTTGTGCCTCTGCTCTTTGATTTTGTGGCAGGTTTGGCATGCCTCTCATTTTTGGAAGGGTGTGAAAGTGGAACCTGTAGCCTTTGTCTATAATATCCAGAATCCATTTGTCTTTTGTAACAATGTGCCAGTTTTTTGAAAATAAGGCCAGTTTTCCACCCAGAGGTGTTGCCATTATAACTTTGTTTGGCAGGCATAGGGGGAAGTCATTGTGTCTGTTTTCTAAATGACTGTGGTCTATCTTCTCCACCTCTTGGGGTTGGTGCTTGCCACTGTCTAGCTCTGTAAGATCCTTGAGGTTGTCCTCTACCCCTTGGGCGTCTGTATCTGCCCCTTTGGGGTCTGTCCGTGGCTGGAAAGGACCAATTTTTTGAAGGCCAGTTTCTGCTGAAGCGTGGAGGTTGCACCTGCAAGAAATCTTTAACTGTTTGCATAGATTTCACTTTTCCTCCATTTTCTTTAGTACCTCCTCAGCTTTAACACCGAGCAATACATCTTTTTGAAGTGGTGCATCTAATAACTTTGCTTTGACATGATCTGGTAAGGTTTGCTCTTTGAGCCAAGCATGTCTACGTATGACAGACCCCGTGACAGCAGCTCTACATGAGGCCTCTAAAGCATCAAAACCACACTGCAAGGTATGTTTCCCCACTTGCTCTGCTCCATGCAACAAATCCTGCAACTCTTTCAAATCTGGTTGTCTGTTTGTGTCATTTTACTTTTCAGCTGAGATAACAAGAACTGTTGGTACTTTAACATATGAAATTGACAGTTTAATGCTGTCATGGTTAAAGTGGCTGATGTATACACCTTTTCCCCCCCACCTTTCTAATGCTCTGGAATCTCTCTCTGAAGGTAAAGGGTTTTTAGCAGTAGAGGCCTTAATCCCCTTGGGACCCTGTGAAATTGTTTCTGGGTCAGCAGTATGGCTTTAATAAAGGAACTGGTGAGAATCAGGGACCCGGTAATATCTGTCTCGTTTAACAGGGGCGGGAGGTAAAGAGTCTGGATTAAGACTGGCTTCTGCGTACACATCATCAAAAATATCTAAAACAGGAGGGATAGCCAGGAGCCTAAGCTGGGGGAGTAGTAGAAATTCCCTGAGCCTTTTCTTGGAATCCGAGTAATCTTGGCCTTCCCAGTGGAAGTGCTCTCTCAATGTATGCAGGGTTTCCCCCAAAAGAGTAGTCCTCAGGTTGAGAATCCCTGATGAGAGTTATCAAATCCTCAGCCATTTTAAGCATCTGTTTTTTAGGCATGGGGCCTTGAGAGGAGGTCTGAGGACCCGGTTTTTTAGTTTTCATTGCAGCTTTAGATTTAGTGAAGGATTTAATAGAGAAGGTGGTAGGCCTGAAGACGCCTTCAGAAATGGCAGGCCTCGTAAAATTTTCGGTTTCCCCGCCAAGAGTGGCGTCGGTATCTGCAGTGGGAATGGAGACCGAGGAACCTGCGACCTCGGGTACTGAAGTCACCGGTAGAATAGTTTCATCGGTAGTCAGGGGCTGCGTAGGCGCCTCGCTGAAAACAGGAGAACCGGTAATCGGCCTAAGCGTGGTCTCAGTACTCGGTGCAGGCCTCGGATGTCGGTCCTTATCTTTGCGTCTTTTGCCTAAAACTGGCGTCGGAGTATCCGACGACATGATATAATTACATTTTTTGCCAAAATAATGAAGGGTGAACTCCGCCCGGCGCTTAATAGCGTGCTTGTTAAACCTAGCACAAAAATGGCAGGCCGAGACGTCGCGGTCTGACCCTAAGCAAGGTATACAGAAAGAGTGAAAATCCTTATGCGGTATTTGCTTCCCACAAGAAATGCAATTATTAACTTTGTCTGACATCGGTCTGAGGCAAGAAAAGTTTCCCCAACGGGGTACTTAGCTTTAAAGAAGATTTCGGCTGAAATACTGTTCGTAAATCTCAGGAGCTGGCCGACCGGCACTTGCGAACTGCTTCTGCTTCGGGCACTGCACGGAAAGAAAGACTGAAGAAAATAGCGTCGGCTGCCTCTTTTATACCCCTGCCACACTGACGTCAGGGAAGAAGCGAAGACAACCGACGCCGGACCTAGACTTTGGAATTCGGCCGACCGACGACCCGCCTGACGGCAGGATAACCCAAGTGTGATGACTGCAGCTGTATGCACGATGAACATCGGTGCATCAAGGTGTGATTTGTCCAGATGAAGAACCTACTGAATGGGTATCGTCCATGGTCGTTGCTCATACGAAAAACTCAGATGATATCAGGATATGTATTGATCCACAAGATTTGAACAAAGCAATGAAAAGGCCTCATCATCCAATGCGTACAAAGAAGTCACTGCTCGTATGCCAAATGCCACTGTTTTTTCTGTCTTAGATGCAAAGAATTAATTTTGGCAGATTTTGCTTGACCAAAAATCTTCATTGCTAACCACATTCAGTACTCCATTTAGCAGGTACAGATTTTTGAGAATGCCACTTGGGATAAATTCTGCCAGTGAAGTCTTCCAGCGTGCAATGGAGCAAATTTTTTCTGGGTATCCGTGTGCTACTATAGTAGATGATATTGTAGTAGGAGATAATGGTGAAAGTGAGCATGACAGAAATCTCAAGAAAGTTCTTGAAAGAGCACATGAAGCGAATCTTAAGCTGAATCCTCAGAAGTGCGAGTTCAGGCTATGAGAAGTTACTTATGTTGGTCATTTATTTACCGGTTCAGGCTTGCGACCAGATCCTTCCAAGCAAACTCCACTTCTTGAGATGCCAGCTCCAGACAATGTTCAAGCCCTTCAACATTTTCTTGGCATGATTAACTACCTAAGCATGTTCATTCCAGACTTGTGCCAACTTTCAGCACTGCTCAGAGAGCTGATATACAAAGGTGCATCTTGGTCATGGTTAGAACACCACCAAAGAGCATTTGATGTCCGGAAACAGAGAATTGCCAGTCCACTAACTCTCAAATACTATGATGTTCACAAACCAGTTACTCTTTCTTGTGAAGTTTCTAAATTTGGTCTTGGTGTAGTCATTCTCCAAGAGGGTAGACCTATGTGTCCAGAACTCTAACCCTAACTGAAATGTATTATGTGAAGATAGAGAACGAACTCTTGGCAATTGTGTTTGCAAGTTCTAAGCTGCATGATTATATTTATAGATTCACAGGTTCATACTAGGCTATATGCCCTAGGGCATTTATAAGCCTAGCCAGAATGTGTTTGGCTTTCGACACCCATTTTAAATTTATTTTGCTATGCCCTTTTTCGAGGTTAGTATACTGTGCCTCTGTCTAACAGTGACACAGAAGTGATACCCGGGGTAAACCTACGATCTCCCATCCACTCATCAAGATTCCTCTTGAAGAGAGTCAATGAGGGACTCTGCCTAACCTGGACTGGGATTTTATTCCCGAGTGAAGGGAGCCTCTGGGTTATGAATCTGTCCCTCCAGCATGTCCTATTTATTTCAGTGCTGAGGTTCAAGTCTCTCGAGCGCGTAGCTCGATGGGATTTGGATTTTCTGAGGTGCAGCATGTCCATTCATTCCGGGTTGGACATGGTTTTATACGCCAGGCACAGATCGCCTCTGAACAGGCGGTATGCCACTGAGTAGAGCTGGAGTTTCTTTAACCGGGCAGCATATGGCATCTGTTTGAGCCCTTTGATCCTCTTGGTGAGGTACTTTTGGGGTCTTTCCAGTTGCTGCAGGTGTCTGGTAAGGTACATCCCAAAAGGGGCATTGTACTCAATTATGGGCCTGATGAGGGATGAGTAAAGAGGCACAATGACCTCCCCTGATCTAGATGTGAATCCCTTCATGATTAGGTGGGCTATATAAAATGTTTTTCTAGCCACTTTGGCCACGTGGTTGTCAAATGAGAGATTGCTATCAACTTGGGTCCCCAGGTCCCTAATTACTTCTTCTGTACTTAATGGATTACCACCTATGTGGTAATTTGTGGGCACTTTGTTTTTGCCAAAGGGGATGACTATACACTTTTTGGCATTTAGCTTGAGGCCATGGCTCTGGCACCAGTTGTCTGTTTCTATGAGGTCCTTTTGGAGGATGCTTGTGTCGGTTGGATGATAGACCTATTCAGATTGAAACATATCACTAACCTCTAGTCACTATTGTGAGAAAGCCTATGCATACAGCTCCAGCCAGATTGCAATGCATGATGCTCAGATTGCAAAAGTATAATTTCAATCTTGCCCTCCGTGAAAGGCAAACTACTTTATGTACTTTATCCAGATTGCCCAGAAATACCACTGAATAGCATGAAAACAAGAAACTTGATTTTGAAGTCATGGAAGTGAGAAGTTTTTCTTCCACACATCTTGATGAGCTTAGAAGCCATACAGCCTCAGATCCAGTTCTTCAGAAGCTCAACCACTATCAGTCAAGGATGGCCATCAAAGCAATCTTGCTTACCAATAGACCTGCAACCTTATTTTCCTTACAGATATGACATTTTGTTTGACAATGGTATCATCATGAAAGGTCCAAAAGTGATTGTTCCAAAGTACTACAAGCACCAGATAAATGATATGCAAATTCACCAGGCAGTAGGCAAACCCAGAGGCACGACAGGATGTTTTTTTCACAACATACTGAGACAGCAAACAAGGATAGAGCACTTTTGTAACATACTTCATCAGAAAATAAGAAATTATGTACTCACCATAACGTTCCATCTGAGTAGGTGGCTTCATTTGTCTGCAATCTGTGGGTCTTGGATCCGATATCAGATCAGAGCCGGCAACTATTTTATACAGCTATGGATCCGAGCTCCTAGCTCCTCCCCTCACCCATAATCCCTTGCCAACCCCAAATGACCTCAGATCAAGTTTGCCCTGCTATATACCTGAAAAGGTATTCCAACAGGAAAAGGCAGGAGAAATACCAACATCTAACTCTTCTGAAGGCCAGGGGGGAGGAGGGGGGGATGGTTGCAGACAAATGAATCCACCTACTCAGATGGAACATTACGGTGAGTACATAACTTCTTAATCTGGAGTAGGGACTTCATTTGTCTGCAACCTGCGGGACAGAGTCCCCAACTACCTGAATCTTGGGCGGCCATCATGGAAGGATGTTCCGGAGCACTGCAGAGCCAAAGGATGCTCTCCCTCTGGAGATAACGTCCAGTTTGTAGTGGTTAATAAAGGTATGAGATGAGGCCCAAGTGGCTGACGAGCAAATATCATCCAAGGGGACTCTAGATCTGAATGCAGTAGAAGTAGATATGGAGCGAGTGGATTGTGCGCGAACCCTTTGAGGTGCGGGCCTCCCAGAAGACTCATAAGCTAGAAGGATACATTGGGAAATCTAGTGTGATAAGGTGACCTTCGAAACGGCTTTACCTAAATTGAATTTGGCAAAGGAAATGAACAGCTGATCAGATTGTCTGTGACCAGCAGTCCTATGAATATAGAATTGCAGCTGCCTGTGCACATCTAATGAATGCAGCTTGTATTCTCCTTTATTTTGATAATTAGGGAAGAAAACAGGAAGATTAATGGACTGATTGGTATTGGTTTCTGATGCTACCTTAGGTAGAAAGGGCGGATTGGTCCTGAGGTACACTCTATCCTGATGAAAAACCAAGTACGGGGGTTTTATGGAAAGAGCTTGAAATTCCAAAACTCTTTTTGCAGAAGTGATGGCTACCAGGAATGCTGTTTTCCAAGACAGGTATTTAAGATCAGCCGAGGCAGCTGGTTCAAAGGGAGACGCAGTCAAGGCTTGAAGAACTAGCGATAGGTCCCAAGGGGGTATGGCTTCTTTGATAGGGGGCCTGAGCAGAAAAGTACCCTTGAGGAAGGTTTTACATAATTTAGCTGACATCAAAGGACCTGTCTCGTGTCTTACGTGGTAAT
Organism: Protopterus annectens; assembly: GCF_019279795.1. NCBI lineage: Eukaryota > Metazoa > Chordata > Ceratodontiformes > Protopteridae > Protopterus > Protopterus annectens. The sequence goes on along the minus strand of NC_056735.1, from coordinate 715,299,872 downwards.
GGGAGATGGCTGCCAATTGGACCTCGACTGTCGAACAGCTAGCCCCTTGCTGAAAAAGTCCGGTAAGGAAGTCCAAAATGGACGTTAGCGGAGCAGTGAAGGGGTCCAGATTATGATGTTCCGCCCAGACGGAGAAACGCTTCCATTTACTGTGGTAAATCTTCCTGGTGGAAGGTTTACGCGCTGCCACCAAGATGGCTTTGACTGGTGAAGAGATACCGGGAGTCCTCATTAAGAATGGAACTGGAGCAGTCAAGCTGTCAGCTTTAGGCTGTCCAGATTCGGGGTCGGTAAGCCTGAAGGGTGGTAGATCACATTCGGGCTGGGATCCAGAATCCAGGGAGGATTCACCAAGTGAGACCACAGGTAAGGGAACCAAGTTTGTCGAGGCCAGAATGGGGCAATGAGGATCATTTTGCTCCCCAACCAAGAGGCTTTCTGTAACATCTTTAGCATCAGGGGTAGAGGAGGATAGGCATAAAGTAGACCGGGCGGCCAAGCATGCACTAGAGTGTCTCTCGGGGATTCCCCTGGTGGGGGAATCAGGGCGAAGAAGTTGTCGCATTTCGTATTTGAGGGAGAGGCAAAAAGATCGCAGCAGGGTTGCCCCCATTTTGCAAAAATCTGCTTCGCTACTCGGGAGTTGAGAGACCACTCGTAAGGGGAAAGAATAGTGCGGCTGAGTTTGTCCGCCAGAATGTTGGACCGACCCGGAATGTGCGTTGCGATCAGAAAGCGGTTGGTGGAGATCGCCCATTCCCACGCTCTCATGACTTCTCGGCAGAGAGGGCAAGACCTGGTTGCCCTCTGTTTGTTGATATACCAGACAACTGACATGTTGTCTGTCAGCAACAGTTCCTATGGGAAGAAGGATGTGAAGTGCTTGCAACGCCAACAGCACTGCCCTCATCTCCAGAACATTGCTATGCAGGGAGGTCTCTGTGTTGTTCCATGTGCCTTGGACTGTTCTGCCCCCCACCAAAGGCGAGAAGCATCCGTGGTCACTGTGACGAGAGGAGGTGGAGCGCAGAAGGGGCGACCTGTATGGAGGTCTAGAGAATGAAGCCACCATAACAGGGCCCTCCTGCAAGCCTTGCTGATAGAGATAAGGTGATGGAGAGGAAGAAGCTGAAAGGACCATTGTACTTGAAGGGTCCACTGTAGTACCCTCATGTTTAGGCGAGCGCATGGAAGGAGTGTAATTGCCGCTGCCATAGAGCCCAGTGCCCTCAGGACCAATTCTGCGGGTGGAGCTTCTGACTGTAGGATGGCCCGCACATGTAAACCCAGATTCTGTAGTCGTTCCGGAGTGAGGTAGGCTCGCAGACTTCTCGTATCTAATCTGGCCCCTATGAAATCTATCACTTGTGTCAGAGCAAGGGAGGATTTGTCTGTATTGATCGTAATGCCTAACTGGGGGGCTAGGCAAAGAAAAAAATCTCTGGCTGAGCAGAGTAGATGCCTTGTTGGGGCGGTCAGGAGCCAGTCGTCCAGGTACGGGAAGACCTGCATTCCCTGGCGTCTCAGGTGGGCCGCTATCACTGCTAAAACTTTGGTGAACACCCTGGGGGCTGTGGTGAGGCCAAAGGGAAGGACCCTGAACTGATAGTGGCTGGCTCCCAGCCGGAAGCGGAGAAACCTCCTGGATCATCTGTCCATTAAAATGTGGTAGTACGCATCCTTGAGGTCTACTGAACACATCCAGTCATTCTCCCGCAAGTGGGGGAGAATGGATTGAAGAGTGACCATTCGGAATTTTTCCTTGGTTACCGACAGGTTCAGGAGGGAAAGGTCTAGAATTGGTCTCAAGTCCCCTGTCTTTTTTGGCACCAGAAAGAACCTGGAGTAAAACCCTAATCCGAGCTGGTCTGGGGGGACGGGTTGGATGGCTCTTTTCTCTAGCAGCTGCTGGATTTCTGTGGCTGCAGCCTCCCTCTGAGCGGGTGGTACATCAGGGAGGTTTCTGAGTCTGGGGACATGTTGCATTGGGATTTTGTAACCTCTGGGTATGATACGAAGCACCCAGCAGTCTGACGTGATGGATCCCCATGCTGCCAGGTGCCTCGAGAAGCGCCCCCCAACTGCCTCCAGAGTGGAGCAGTGGGGCAACCCTTCGGGGCTGTTGTGTGGGCAGATCAGAGAAGGATTCTCTGGACCCAAAAATTCTCGGAGCCCCTCTGCCTCTAGGGCGGCGTCCTCCCTGTCCTCCTCTGCCACGGAAGGACTGGTTGTCCGGAGCAGGTTGGGAATGTTGCGATTTCTGGAACCACATCTTCTTCTGTCCCTTTTGGTTCTTGGAGAAGGACCTCTGGGGAGCAGAGAAGCAGACTCCGACGGCAGACAACGTCTTCCCGTCCTTCTCGCTCTGGAAAAGTGTCTCGCGAACGGTCTTGCCAAACAAGGCAGAACCATCAAAGGGGGCATTCGCAAAGCACGCCTTAAAGGGCTCCGCGAAGTTGCAATGTCGGAGCCAGGCCTGGCGTCTCATAACTAGGCCCGCTCCGCTAGCTCTAGCAGCTCCCTCAGTGGCGTGGGACAACAGCCGCATAGAGGTGTTGGAAATAAATCTAAGAGTGGCCATACGAGTGGAGTACAACTGCTTGTCCTCCGCCGACATGGACTCTGGGGGGGAAGCAGCGTATTCTTTAATAAGATCTCTCTGCATCCTGATGACATGTGCCATGTAGTTCAGGGACCTTACTGAGAAGGTCACTGAACTAAATACCCGCTTCCCAAGGCGATCCATTGAGCGGGACTCCTTGCTCGGTGGATGGACCGAGGGGCTCTCCTGAGCTAGTTCCCTCTTAGTGGCTGCTGCCGTCAACATGGCATCTACGGAGGGACCCTTGCTCCAGTGGGACCGGTCTGTGGGGGGGCTCAAGATCCTATCCGGGCGTTTAGGGACTGGCTCCACAATGTCCGGCTCCTTCCACGCCCTGGTGATAACAAGGTCCATCAGGGTGTCGGCCGGAGGGGACACCCAAGAAGTAGACGGGCCTGCTTTGAATGCCTCCAGGAACACGGACTCGTCGGAGGAAGCCTTGGGGGCAGACCCACCCCCGATCCTGAGCATTTCCATGATGTCTCCAAAGGAGACATCCTCAGGGGGTGACCTTGGGGAGCCTTCCCCTTCATCCAAGTCCGTGTCCTCTGTTAAGGACTCGGGGGAGTCCACGTGCCTCCTCTTACACTTGTGCTTGCGAGGCACTTCCTCGGGGGGGCTGTCCGAGGAGGTCTCACCAGCAACATCCTGTTCCAATGGAACAACCTGGGACATCGAAGCAGGCTGTCCCTGTGGCTGTCGATGGGAGCCTGACCCAGCAGAGAGGGAGTGCAGGGTGGAGCCGAGACAAGGGCCGGGGGTCCAGATGCTCCCGACAGAGCTCTCTCCACTGCATCAAAGGCCGAGGGGGAGCCGCTCTCCCTGGGTTCCAAAAGTTGACTCCCACACGGATCCGATGAAGGGATCGGAACTGGCGCCGAGACCGTTGGATCAGAGGGACCAGTGTGCTCCGACCTGGATGGAGCCGAAGGCACACTAAATCCCTCGGATCCGAAGCTCGCCCCACGTCTCCGAGAGGTCGGATCAGACAATGGAGCTGACAGACTCGAGGGCAGGGTCGGATCCAAAGTACTCGGTACTGTCGGCGCCGACCCACCCCCAGATCCGACGCTGCCCAGCTCCGAGCGCTCCGAACCCGGGAAGCGGGTCGGAGAAGGAGCAATCGAAACAAAGAAAGGTGTCGAGCTCCCACCCGAAGGGGGGGGAGACAAGAGCACTCCCATCTGCAGCTGGGCCTGGATGAACCTCCTCATCATCCGGTCCCAAGTCTGCATCAGACAGGCTGTAGGTTGATCTCGAAGAGGCCACCGAGGCAGGCCTGGAATGCCGCCTCGATGACCTCGACGGAGATCAGGTCTCCTCCTCCTCGGGTCCCGGGGAGAAGCAAGGAGATCGGATCCAAGGAGGAGGAGACCTGGAAGCCGTGGAGGGAGAAGCCTGCTTAGCTGGGGGGGGGGGGGGGTGAAGCGGAGGCCTCGGCCCTCCGCTTGTGGTGCTTCTCCCTCCGTTTCTCCCTCCTGGCCTCCCTGTCCTCCGGCGCTTTAGTGGGAGTTTGAATCTGATTGTCTTGCTGTGTGAGCAAATGAGAAATTTGTGGTAAAATCCAAGGTGGGCCCTGGGCCATATTCCTTAGTAGTGGGTACCAGTGTTGGCGTGGCCAGTCTGGGGCTATGAGTATCATTCTGGGTCTCTCCTTCCTGACTTTCAGCAGCACCTTTGTGAGAAGTGGCAATGGAGGGAAGGCATATACTGTCAGGTTTTTCCAACTGAATGAGAGTGCGTCCACTTTTCAAGCTTGATGGTGAAGCGTCCTTGTACAAAATTTTGTTAGCTGATGGTTTTGGGGGCTGGCAAACAGGTCTATGTCTGGGTTGCCCCATTTTTGAGTTATCATTGCAAATACTTGTGGATCCAGTTTCCAGTCATGGGGATCCATGATGTTTCTGCTGAGGTCGTCTGCCAATGTGTTCTTTTTTCCTGGCAGGAATTGAGCTTGTAGCTGAACTTGGTAAGCCAGTGCTGTGTTCCACAAGGTCATTGTTTGCCTGCATAGAGGGTAGGAGTGTGTACCCCCTCATTTGTTTATGTACCACATTACTGTGGTGTTGTCCGTCCTTATTGTCAGCTGTCCTGGATGCAAGAGGTTCTTGAAGGCTGTCAGGGCATTCTGTACAGCTAGCATTTCTTTTTGATTGATGTGCAGATTCCTTTGATCTGCAGTCCATATGCCTTGAACGCACTGTCCTGCCATGTGTGCCCCCCAGGCGTAGTCCGATGCATCTGTTGTCATAGTTTGCCTGGCTGGGGCAAGGTGAAAGGCTGACCCTTGTTGAGGTGACATGCCTGTGACCACCATAGAAACTCTTGTTGAAGGCAGGGAATGAGAGATATCATTGTGTCCAAGCTGTGGCTGTGTTGAAACCATACGCTTTTTAGGTACCACTGTAATTTCCTCATATGCAGCTTTGCAAATGGTATTAGTAGTATGCAAGATGCCATGAAGCCCAAGGCCTGCAGAATTTTTCTTGCAGGGAGTTGGGACTTTGTTGCCATTGTTTTGAAATATTGAGTCAGTTGTAGTTGTTTGTCTGGTGTCAGATAAGCTATCTGGGCCGTTGTATTTAAGCTGGCACCCAGGAACATCATATTTTGTGAGGGTACTAGTTTTGATTTCTTTTCGTTTACTGTGTACCCTAAGCAACTTAGAAGATGTTTTACAAAAGCCAGATGTTGTAAGAGGATGTCCTTGCTTTCTGCTTGGAGGAGGCAGTCGTCCAGGTATGGGTATATTTGAATTCCTCTTTGTCTGCAGTATGCAATTACTGGTGCCAGGCATTTTGTGAAAACCCTTGGCGCAGTGGACAAGCCAAAGGGCAGTGCAGAGATTTGGTAATGGGTTGAACCTGCAATGAAACAGAGGTATCTTCTGCAATTTTGTCTGATATGGACATGCAGGTATGCCTCCTTGAGGTCCAACGTTACTAGCCATGCTTTCTTGCCCAACATGGGAAGAAGCTGCTGTAGTGTTAGCATCTTGAATTTGGGTACTTGTAAGAAGGTGTTTAGAATTGAAAGGTCCAGAACTGGTCTCCAAGCATTGTCCTTTCTGGGGACTAGAAAGAGTCTTGAGTAAAATCCTTGGCCTTGCTCCCGTGTAGGTACTAGTTGAATGGCTCTCATGTCCATGAAAGCTGTAATTTGTTTTTATGCCTCTGCCCATTGATTTTGTGGCAGGTTTGGCATTCCTCTTTTCGTTGGCAAGGTGTGGAAATGGAATCTGTATCCTTGTGAAATAATGTCTAGGACCCATTTGTCCTTTGTGACGATGTGCCAGTTGTTTGAAAAAAGTGCTAATTTTCCTCCCAAGGGAGCTGCCAAGAGAGTTTTGATTGGCCATATGAGGTTTAAGTCATTGTGTTTGCCTTCTAGTAGTTTGGGGCCTGTCTTCTCCTCCCTTCTGTGTTGCAGTGCCCCATTGTCAAGGTTTGTAGTGGGTTTGTGGTTGTCCTCTGCCCTCTTGGGCGTCTGTATTTACCCCTCTGAGGTCTGTCAGTAGCTGGAAAGGACCAATTTTTTGTTGGCCAATTTCTGCTGAAGCGAGGGGGCTGAACCTGTATGAAATATTTGACCGTCTGCATAGATTTTGCCTTATCCTCCATTTTCTTTAAGACTTCTTCTGCTTTAACTCCAAATAGGACATCCTGCTGTAAGGGAGCATCTAGTAGCTTTGCTTTAACATGATCAGGCAGAGTTTGTTCCTTTAACCAAGCATGCCTACGTATAACAGACCCAGTAACAGCTGCTCTACAGGAAGCTTCCAAGGAATCAAATCCACATTGTAAAGTATGTTTGCCCACCTGTTCAGCTGCATGCAACAGATCCTGCATTTCCTTCAATTCAGACTGTTGAGGGTGTGTGCTCATCTTTTGTCTTATTTGAGACATTAGAAATTGCTGGTATTTTAGCATGTGAAATTGACAATTTAGTGTTCTCATAGCTAGAGTGGCTGAGGTGTAAACCTTTTTCCCCCACCTGTCTAGTGCTCTGGAGTCCCTTTCAGAGGGTACAGGATTTTTTGCCATAGAAGCCTTAGCCCCTTTGGGACCCTGGGAGATAGTCTCTGGGACAGCAACAGGGCTTTTATAAAGGAATTTGTGGGAGTCAGGCACTCTATAATATCTGTCTTATTTGGCTGGAGCAGGAGGCAGAGAATCTGGATTTAAGCTAGATTCCAAGTAAACATCATCCACAATGTCTAAAACTGAGAGGATAGCAAGTGGTCTGTGCTGGGGGAGTAAAAGAAACTCTCCGAGCCTTTTTTTTTAGTCAGAGTAGTCCTGACCTTCCCAGTGAAAATGTTCCCTCATAATATGTAAAGTTTCCCCAAAGGAGTAGTCTTCAGGGGGAGAAGCTGAGGGAATAAAATCCTCAGCATCAGAATCTTCATAAGGGGGAAAGGAGTAATCTTGTTCCTCAGAGGAGCCTGAGAAAATAGGCACTTGATCAGAGGAGGCATAATCTTCCTCTTGTCTAGGCCTTTTGTCGGGTGGGGGTTGGGAACCCCTGATTAAAGAGATCAAATCTTCAGCCATTTTAAGCATCTGTTTCTTAGGCATGGGGCCTTGAACTGGAGACTGAAATGCAGTCTTTTTTGGTTTAAGAGGAGTCTTAAGCTTAGGATACTTTTTATGGTCAGCGTCGTCAGTCTGAAGACACCTTCAGAAACCAAAGGAGTTTCTGCAGCACCGGCTTCTCTTTCTGCAATGTCGTCGGTAGGGCCTAAAGAAAATGGCTGCGTTGGCCTAGAACTCTCCGCCATAGGAACCGAAGTGGTCTCGGGTTCCAATTCTGCGGTAGCCAGGGGCTGCGTAGGCGCCTCACTGAAAACCGGTGAACCGGAGACCGGCCAAGCCGAGGCCTCTGAGTCTGGCTTGGGTCTAGGCTGCCTGTCCTTATCTTTGCGTTTTTTTGTGCACGCCGGTAGTCGGTTACTCCGACGGCATGGTGTAATAAAATTTTCTACCGAAGTAGTGTCATGCGAAATCAAAGCGTCGTTTTATAGTTCGCTTATTGAACCTAGCACAAAAGCGACAACCAGTGATGTCGTGGTCTGGGCCTAGGCAAGGTATACAATAAGAATGAAAATCCTTATGAGGTATTTGCTTCCCACAAGAAATACAATTGTTAACTTTTTCTGACATCGGTCTGAGGCAAGAAAAGTTTCCCCAACAGGGTACTTAGCTTTATTGAAGACTTCGGATCTGAAATTTGACTTTGAAAATCTCAGGAGTTGGCCGACCGGCACTTGCTAACTGCTTCTGTTTCGGGCACCGTGCGGCAAGAAAGATTGAAGAAAATGGCGTCGGATGCATCATATATACCCCTGGTGCACCGACGTCAGGGAAGAAGCGACAGCAACTGACGCTGGACCAAGACTTTGGAATTCAGGCCGACTGCGGGACCGCCTGACGACAGGATAACCCAAGTGTGATGACTGCAGCAGGGCAACACGATGAACATCAATAAATTACTCGACAAACCATCCTTAAATAGAACTTCCCAACCAATCACATGACCCATTTAAACAAATCACAATTTTATAAACACTGACAATTATTAAATGCTAAAAGCAAAATATCCTGTCTTGAAAATATAATTAAAAAAAAAACGTGAATAAAAAAGGCCAAAAACCATCACAACATATATGATCTGAGTCTTAAAACACTTCCAAGAGAAAACTTTCATTAAGACAGGGTGGGGCCGTAGCATTTAGTCTTATCTGCCATCTTAATTCCCTTTCTTCAATGGGATCCTCCCAAGGCCCCCGTCTCAAGTCTCTACGTATGTGTCCTAGTACAAAAAACTAGAAAGAGTGGTCAGAATTTTCCATAACATCTCACTAATGCATTATTTGAATCCCTTTTCTTTATGCACAAGACATGTTCATATATCCGTTCTCTAAGCTTTCTTTTTGTTTTTCTCACGTAAAGATTTTTATACATTTTGCATATAGCCACATGCACCATGCCAACGGTATTGCAATTACTAAAAGCCTTTGATTTGATAAACATGTAATTAACAGTTATATGGATCTCCTCCAGAATTTCCTTGCATTGTTTGCAGAGACCACATTTATAAGTTCCTGGTCTCTTACTACGGCCATGTTCAAAATCAATGGTCCTATGTTCCAAATAGTTTTTTATACTCCTACCTCTTCTATAAACCATTGTAGGGAGTCCCCCCCAACTTATGAGCTACATCGTTAAAATGTGAGAAAATCTGCCAATTTTTCACCAATATGTTCCTAATCTAGCTTGTCTCATTGCAATACTCAGTAATGAAGGCCCTCTTTACCATCTTGAAACTGTCGTTACCTTTCTTCACCAATTCAGAAACAGAAGCATAGGAGGAATTAATTAGTGGTACAATTTCGCCTCCCATCCTTCTTTCTACGATGCTGTCACACATAGTAGACACCATTTCTCTGGGATACACCCTTCTTAAAAACATGTTCCACAAACTACCACACTCATCTATGAAATTCTCACGTAGGAAAACCATTCGAGCCACCCAAATATACTGGCCTTTTATAATCTCAATTGTTTGGTGTAATGGGTGGTTACTTTCAAAATTTAACAAACCATTACTATATGTGGGTTCCCTGTGAACAATACTAACCCACCTTTCTCCATTATAGTCTTTAGAGATAGTTAACATCTTAATAATTCATTCAATTGACATTATATGTGTGTAAATCTTAAAAAGAGGTAGTAGAACTAAAACTCCATGAAACAGGAGATCTCCCCTACAGGCCTTTCCCACACATTAAAAATATCATCCAAAAACTGGAAGAATAACCTCCATGGTTTCACTAAATAGTGCTTGAAAAGGACGTGCCTTTCCCATTGTAATAAGACTACACTGGTAAATATGGGGGCACAAGCAGCCCCCATGGCCACTCCCTTAAACTGTTTAAAGTATTGGCCTTCCAGAAACACAAAATTATATTTCAAAACAAATTCCATACAGAAGACCAATACATTACTAAATGTAGTACATTCACACAAAAAATCGTGAAACCATTCTAAATCCAAATCGTGTGGGATCACACTGAATAATTCTACCTACATCAACTGTTAAGAAAATACAATCTTTTGAAAAATTCAAGTCCTTCATTTTTAATAAAAAATGCTAGGAGTCCTTGCAAATGTGCTCAAAACAGTTTTTCAACTTTAAATCCACATATTTACCCAGGGGGTGGGTTTTTGATTTCCTGGCATTCACAGTAGTCTTCATTGGTAGATCAGTGGTGCTTTTGTGAATTTTGGGTATCCCAAATATACAAGGCACTACTGTGTGGGAAACATGCAAATATTGATTTAACTCTAGGGTAATTTCCTCCTGCTCCACCATGTCCTGAAGCCAAAAATCAATTCTGCGATAAGCCAGGTTTATACAACTCAAGGACGTTTCTTCATACAGGTCACAGTTGGTAACTGACACATGATTTTACTAATGTAATCCTCTTTGTTCATCACTACCACCCTACCCACTTTATCAGGTTTCATAACTCAGACTTTTGTTCTTAATTAATTCGGGCAACAAAAAAGACTCCTTCACATTCAAATTACTGAACCTCTTAATCGTGGAGGCCCCCAAAGATCTAAATTCAAATTCTACCATTTTTCAAAAATAATCAATGGCAGTATAAGGGGGGTTGAAAGTCCTTGCAGCAAGTATATATTACTATCTTGCATTGTGGCTACCCAGTAACTGATTCTACCAAAAGAAGGGCAAGAGAACTAGTATTTTGGCCTTCTATGTCAAAGGATATTGAGAGAGTATTTTCATCTTGTTCTGTATGTAATAGTACTAAGCCACATCAACAGAAAGAGCCACTTCAGCTAAACCAGATTTCTGAACTACCTTGGTCAACAGTAGCTGCAGACATTTTTGAATGGACTGGTCAACATTACTTGGTGTTAGTAGACTCTTATTCCAACTGGTTTGAGATTGACCTACTTCCTAATCTAGTGTCCAGGACTGTCATTGCTAAGATGAAGCGTCATTTTACAGTCTATGGTAGCCCGCACAAAGTAATGTCTGACAATGGTGCACAGTTTACAAGCCAGCTGTTCAAAAGGTTTGCTGATGAGTGGGACTTTACTCATGTTACAAGAAGCCCTGAGTACCCACAGTCAAATGGTTTGGCAGAATGTGCAGTTCAAAGTGCGAAACAATTACTACAGAAGTCGAAACAAGACAACAGTGATGTTTTCTTGAATCTCTTAAATCTCAGAAATGTTCCTCATGATAAACATCTTGGTTCACCTGCACAGACACTTCTGTCGAGACAAACCAGAACCACACTACCAATTAGTAGTTCATTACTGGTTCCATGTGTCAAGAATAACAGATCAATGAAAGCCCATCTGTTGAAGTGTTTAACCCAGAAGTTTTATTATGATAAGACCAGCAAACCACTCAATCCATTACGAGAAGGGGAGATAGTGAGGATGCAAACGTCCAAAGGTTATGATTGGATTGGTGTTGTGAAAAGTGTACGTCCAGAGCAGAGACCGTACATTATGGAATCACAAGGAGCAGAATTTAGGCAGAATCTAAAACATTTGATTCCGGTGTCCAAGCTTGTATTGCAATATCATACCTGCTAGTTCCAGAGGACGTTCCAGTAAACATCCCTGTTCCTGAGAAGAATCCCGAAACTCCTGAAGCAAGCGGTTCCCCAATGACTGTGTTGCTAAACCCAGTTCTGATTGCTACGTTGCTAAATCAAGTCACATTTCCAGACCATGTTCCAGATACATGGCAACTTGGACATGAATGCTTTGTCTATTTCTTATTGTCTGTATAACTGCATGTTTTTTTCAGATGTCATTTCATTGTGGGCAGTTCATTACAGAAGGAGACTGTAGATCAATATGTATGCATACCTTTAAGAAGCTTTCTAGGGGCTTGCACAAGTGTATAAATACTGAGCATGTGCGAGTCTGACTGCCATTTTGTAGTTAGCTATTGAGATGTATGCATGCATGTCTGTGTAATCTGTCAGTTAATCAGCTGGTTTATATTTTGTACTACTGCTATCCATCCTGATGTGTTTCTTTGTAATAAAGCATATAAATAAACTACCTCGTCTGTTCCTCTTTAATGATAAACAAGAAGAGCAACATTCACCTTTCAATTTATGTCTCCCAAATCTCATATTTTTGGTTTTTGGTGTATTTATCAACTTATTATTCTCCTATGCCGAAATGGTCAATTTATTCAAGTTCTTTTGCAGACATGCCCTAGCTGTACTACATTTCAAGTAATCTGCATACAGACTGTAGAACACTTCAGATGAAAAAGATAGATCTGAAAGATAAAATGTAAACAAGTATGAGCCTAGTTCAGAGCCCTGTGGGGCACCCTGACTGTAACCAATAATTTCACCTGCCCAACTGCTGTACAGTACTTGCCATGCCCTATTTGTAAGTCATGCAGTTATCCATCTTATCACAAGTGCATCAATAGCTAGCTGCTCCAATTTCCTGGTCAAATACTGAAGTTAAATCTATATACATTAAATCACAGAACAATTTTTCATTCACAGCTGCTATTATACTCTTATGCACCATCATGTTACTGGTGATAATAGACCTATTTTCAACAAATGCATGCTGATATATGGTTTCAAGTCCCATCGTTTCCAGTTCTGACAATAACTTATCCAATATTACAGTCTACATTATTTTTTCACAACATGAAAGTCAACTTAAGAGTCTATATGACTCTGGGTTTGTCCTATTTCCCTTTCCCTTAAAGAAAGGTTTAATAAGTGCATGTCTCTAATCTTGAGGAATCTCCCCATATTTACACACAGTAAATAATAAATATAATGTTACTGTAAAGTTCTTGCTGAAGTGTTCTCAGGTCATTATTCCTAATTCAGTCTCCTCTCTGTGCTTTGTTTGAACTAGTTTACATAGTTCTTTTTCAATGCAATCTAATTTTATTTAAGTATCTGAAGTTACCTGAATGTCTCTAGGACAACATATTTACACATAGTAAATAATAAATATAATGGTACTGTAAAAGTTCTTGCTGAAGTGTTCTCAGGTCATTATTCCTACTCAGTCTCCTCCCTGTGCTTTGTTTGGATCCAGTTTGCATAGTTCTTTATCAATGCAATCTAATTTGATTTAAGTATCTGAGGTTACCTGGATGTCTCTAGGACAACTTGGCACCCCCTCCTTGTGGAACCAAACTGTTTTGATAAGATTTTGCAAATATATCTATAATCTCTTGTGTCTGAGAATAAATTTTAGAATCTACACACAATTTATCAGTTTACATGTCTTTACTCTTTCCACATCTTATGTATGCATAAAATGTTTTCCTATTATGCTTACTATCTTTTTATAATTTTTCTTCAAATATTTCTTGACCTTGTCTCACACTATGTTTAATTTGTTTGTCCAGCTTTTTTATTTCAGTTTTCAAAGTTGTAGTTCAACCTCTTTTCCATTTCTTATCATTTTTGTCTCTCACCTTAACCAAGTATCTCGTTTTTATGGAAATGTATCCTCCTGACATTGTGTGCCTAGATCCTGATGTTAAACATTTTTTGACTTCCTGCATTCAAACAATACCTCTTTCCAAACCTTTCCACATTCCTTCTGCAGTTTTTTCCACTGAATGCATCACTCCAATTAGTTTTACATACTGACTGTTTTGCTTCCATATAATCCGTTATTAATCTCCTGTGCATTGGTTTAAATTTCAGTTTGGCAAAATTATTTAGCAACAAATTAACCATTATAACACCCATGATCACCGTACATTAATGGTGGTAAAACTTGACAAAGTAATAGTAAATGCTTTATGAACACAGACAATGTCTAGTATGTTCCACTCCTTAGTAGTTTTTTACGATCTGGAGCAATCATTGTTCCTGAACATGTGTTGTGAATAAAATCCTTACTAATGTTGTTCAATCACTATTATTACAGTCTGTTTCTGGTAAAATTAAGTCCCCAGCCACTATTATTCTTCCCTCCTGTGTTTCATGCAATGTATGAATTCCTCTAGGTCATCATCACATGACTTTAGTGGTCTATACACTCCAATAATTGTTGTATTTTCCAGGGCTGTTTTTATTTTCACAGCTGCACGATACATAGTATGTAGTACTGGTATTATTACTGGACATGTAGTAATCACAGGTCTCATAACTATCTTTAATCCCTATCACAACACCTCCACCTAATTTTTTGTTAGAATGTCTAGTACAGTAAAAAAAACATTTAATACTGACAGAACTGATTTCCGGACATTGTTCTTTAACCATATTTCACAAACAATAACAACATCAATCTTGTGGAAATGTAGCAAATTTTCCAATAAAAAAATTATTATTAATGCTCCTAGCATTAACAACCATCAGAGATGCATCAACTGTTGCTGTCTGTGAACTGTTTTGACCTGGCAAAAATCCTGTCTTGTGTTTGTCAAATACTGCAAAATCTGCAAAAAATGTCTTCCTTTACCTTGACAGGTGCATGCCATCCTGTCTGAAGACACTGCCCAAAATTAAGTTTGGATGCTCTACATGCTTCCATTTTTTAAAATGGAACATGTTTTCACACAGGTATTTACCCAAAAATCTTTTCATTCACAGTGACCTGACTCTCCTTTCAATATGTGATTTGTGAAAAATATGTCCGAACACCTGTACAAGCTATGCTAAGAGGGCTGTAAGTTCCCTAATAACAGAGTCCTTGCAGATGAGCTAATTTGTACTGACATGAATAAAAACAGATCTGTATTTCCTTATATTAAGGCATTCTAAGGCCCATCTCCCATTCTGTATTTTTGATCATGGCAAAGCACAACACTAATCAATGTTCATTATCTTCTCTGCAAATGTAAGCATCATTTCTTCTAATAATTGTACCTCCAATTACAATAATACCTTTTCTGACCATATTTGAATAACCTTCATCTTCTAATGCAGTAATATCTGCTCTATCACTTGTTACAAAGGAGTAATCTTCATCACCATTAGTATTATTAATCTCTCTATTTTCATTGCTTAGTACCTTTGTAAGCATACAATTCTCATCCAGCTGGCTCTGTAATCCACAGTTTGAGCCATGTTTCAACATGTCTTTCTTCTCTTTTTTTATACAGTAATGTTCTTCAATCATTCCACATTCAATTTTGATTTCTTCCTTTTCACCTGCCCCTTGCCTCTTTTTTTCTACCTTATCTTTTGGAACAATTATGCCTTTTTGTAGATTGAAGGTATTCTGATAGAAAAATGTTACCATTCTCTGGAATCTGTGTATTGCATAACAAAGCAGTGTCTTGTATGCATTCTCTTTGTTTTACATTTATCAGTTTCTTTTTCTTTATTTGTTGTGAACTTCTTCCTTTCTTTCTTTTATTTCTTTCTATACACACTGAATCCTTAGTCTGCTGAATACTTGTATCCAGAATTTCAAAGTCGTCAGAGGTATTATCTTGTCTCACAGAGGTTGAGTGATCTTTACAAACAGTAGACACTTCCTTTCCTAAATATGTTTACTTGCCCTTTGCCTGACATTATTTATCACATCAGTCCAGTCATTAATATATGAAACAACAGTTCTCCAAGCCCTGCTAACTGGACAAGTGCAATCATCATCAGTAAGTCTAGATGTACTACTAATAATGGTAAGCAAATCATCCAGCTTTTGACAGGAAAAATACAGATCACCAGTGTTATCAGGTGTTACCTTTAAATATACAGAACATTACACTATACCAGATATTTGTACTTTAGCAAATCATTAATGGCATACTCATTTAAGGAATCCATATTCAGCTGCAAATGAATAAAGAATTCTAAAAGAAAAGAATACTCGAAATCAGTTACCACAGAATTCAAAGACAATGTTAATCGACTTCTATGAGAAAAATCACACAAACAATATACAACTAAATATTAAATTAAGTACGTTAAAGTTGTTGTTCTGACTGTACAAGTTGTGAAAAATCACACAACAGCTGGAATTCCGTTAAATTATGCATGAATGCACGCAGTAGCTCACTACTGCTCACAGTTGCACCTCTTTTAAACAGTAATGATCAATAAATCACAGACCAAGACAGAGTTGTTTAGATCATCCCTGGATTGTTCTCTCTGCAATCTCTGTGAATTTATAGCTGACTAGGCCCCTTGATATGGCTAGAGATTGCCTGTCTAAAACCTATCCTTTTTAAACAACAGACAATGAAAATTAAAGGTAAAACAACAAAATATAAGCCAAAGTAAATCTTCTTGTTTACAAGATGGCCCTTCCTTCCTACAAACAGTGAAAACAGTGGTAAAAAATAAAATATAAATTCTCTTACCAAGCTACTGCACAGGCACTCACAATTTAATAATGGATTGTTTAGATAAGCTCTGGATTCATCTGGAGCTGATGCTCTCAGGCCTAGGAACCTTGGGTCATCATTCATTTTAACATTAATTAATTTGCATTGTAGTGTGCAAAGAACTGTAAAGAACTTGTGTAATTGTGAACTTGATAAATTAGCACTTTCTGATAAGTTCTGTTTGAACATAGGAACCAAACAGGGATGTCCTCTTTCCCATTTATTATTTGCATTATACTTAAAACCACCGACAAACAAAAATAAGGGACTCAAATTTGGGGATTTAACTGGTATGGTAATCAAGAAAAAGGTGGATTTATTTGCAGATGATATTTTGTACCTGATAAAAAAGAAATGACACTTCACTGTTGTGGAACATTCTGAGACAGTTTCAAGTCTGTTCAGGATACAAAATTAGTGAAGTTAAAACAAAGGCAATAGCTATAAACTATGTACGCACACACAAATTGGGTCAGTGATACCCATATTTATGAAGACATGATAAAAAAGTACTTAGGAGTATGTGCTAAAAATGATTCTGTTATGTCAGATAAGCATATGTGGGAAGAGATTAAACAAAAGAATACAAACACTGACAAACTGGAAGTTCTTTTTTATGGATATGGATAGAAAGATACAAGCAGTGAAAATGTTTTTAGTCCCTTTAGTTTTATACACCCGTCAGGCATATTTTTATCAACCACAGGAGAAATTGTAGACAGGAATTAATAAAGAGCTGAAGGATTTTATCCGGGAGGGGAAGAGGGCAAGAGTCAAATGGGATAAGTTGATCCTTACAATAGAACAAGGTGGTCTGGGATTACCTGATTTGAAGGGGTATTTCAAAGCTGCAAGTTAAGACTCCTGTACATAGTATAAGCAGAAAGCTATAACTCCAAGTGGAAAGGGATGATACTGAAATGGGGGAAAGCTCAAGAAATAAGAAGAGACTGGGATTTTGGATGCGGATCTTTAAAGAGAATAACAATAACTATACAGAATATTATCTTCATAAAGTAGAAAAAAGTATTCTAAGAACTAAGCCAACATGGAAATGGCAAAAGGAGATTCTGCTGACAAGGATGCCGGATATTAGGGGTACACAGAATAGGCAAGAAAGGGCTAGAACTTACTGGAAGAAACTGGTAAAGAAGCCAATGTATTGGGAGCAAATTAGAGAAGGAAAAGTAACAGAAATGGAAGAGGTCAATAATACATTTGGATTTCAAGCTAGGGGACTGCCCTCCCTATCAAGGATTGATATCAGAGTATAGGCAAAGAAAAGGAACACGGGGATCCTAAGCAAAATACCAGCACTGGTAGAGTTTCTAGTAGAATCTAGAACAGAAGCTGCTGTTAAAAAATGGATAATTAGTAGGGCATAGAAAATATTGCATGATAACTACAGGAATCAATCAGAGGAGGGTAAAAAGGATTTGATAAGAGAGTCTGGATAAGTAATTCATAAAGAATCAATGGAAGGATATAAGTGTAACTCCCAAATATGCAACAAAGTCTAGATCATCTGGGATTTTTGCTTGGAAGTGTTTGCATAGCTATTTTTATACCCAGGCAGACTCCAAAGAATTTTTCTTCAGGTAGACTGCAAATGTTGAAGGTGTGATGGGGAAGAAACAGGTAACTGGGAACATATTTTTGGGGAGTGTAAAGAGTTGGCAGGCTTTAAAAAGTCCCTGCAGGCTACTCTGTCAGAAATACTGGGTGAGCATATTGGTGTAACTAATGAAGTTATTTTTTGAACAATGATACAGAATTGGAAATGCTTATATATAGTAAGGCTGAGTTTAATTCAGATGACTGCCAAAAACAATGACTATAAAATAGAACTCGGAATCTAAACCAACCATACTAAAAGTAGCAAATATAGTAAAACACAAAAATAACTGTAAGATGGCTCTGTAGAAAAAGGCAGAGGCAAATTACATTAAAAATGGGTATTATGGGAACAGTACATGCAGAATAATGTTGGAGAGGAGGAATGAGGTTTAAGGGAAGGCAGGAATTAAATGAGCTATGTAATGTTTGATTGACAATGACTGTACAGAAAAGTTATATGTGATGTATGACATTTGCAACTGAAAATATGTCAAGATGGTTTATTTTCATTTATATACATGTAAGATTGCCTATCTCACAAGTGATAATTCATTAAAGATGTTTCTTGTTTAAAAAACATGATAACTTAACAGTCTGGCAAACAACTACCACTTAGTAACTTTTTACAATCTTTTATATTAACAGGTTGCAATAAACTAACTGCTTTACACTTCTTTGCACATTACAATTAACCTTAATTAGCACTTATCCAACCAATGATGTAAATATGTCCTACTTGCAAGTTACACTTATTGCAGGAGATTGGGAGGTGTTTCTATAAGACTTCAGTGTTCTGCAGGAGTTAATTAGTTTTTACAGTAACGCTTGCTAAAAAGGATAATAAACATTGTTTTTAAACAAGATGTTCACATGTAAAAAATCACAAACGTTGGTTTAAAACAAGATGTTTACATAGATGAAGTTGCAGGCAAACACTGTTGTTAAAAAATAAAGACTTAAAAAATCTTGAGTGTCATCTTTAAAAGATGTTTCACTCAGACATGATGATGATGATGGTGATACTGCACCAGCTGCAATGTCACATCATATGAAGCCTGTTTTTATTAATGAGTATGACTGGATTGCACATACAGTACAGAGTCAATTATCCAAACTAATTGGGACCTAGGGTAGTTCGTAAAATCAAACTGTTCTGATAATCAAACATACACTGAACCGGATAAAAAACTTCTAAAATCTTGTTTTTTCTCCACAAAGGGAATACACTTTTCAACCATTTGGTGTTTCCAGTGGACAATAAAGAATATTTTTTACACACAAGTGGGCGACAAGCTCAAAAACATGCTCAAGTGAATATGTGTAACATTTACATATTCTGACTTTATGATTTTTCCTACCCGAAAACTTTGGAAGGCTGTGTTCAGATAATTGACGTTTCGGACAATCAACATTTGGATAATTGACCCTCTACTGTATATGTATTTATGTAAGATGACTTTTTTTAGATGTACCCCAAGGTGATTACATTAACAAACATCATATCAAACACTCCCAAACGTACTCTCCCTAAGATATCCAGTAATCCTAAACGAATACCTTAATTCTATACAGTCTAGATGCTACACATATTCAGATATATCAAGCAACTAAAACCACTTTTAGTAGCCCCAGGCAATTTTCATCAGGAGGCCCTAAATCTGTCTGTTTATTACATGTCCTGTTCCCTTTATAAAATTCATCAACAGGTCCATTAAATAAGGTCAAGTATCAGTGTGACAAAAGCAAAATTTAAATTTGTCAATGCATGGAAGTGCCTCCTCCACCATGCTTGAACAACACTACTCTGCTTTTACCTGTTTTGAAAATATTACAAAAGTGGATACACAGCTATTGGACCATATAATTATTGCTAACACAATCTCTAATACCTGGCATTATTTCAGGCCTCACATGGGACTGACACTGCATTTCATCCCATAATGGAATTCCTTCACCATCAGCATGAAAATAACAAATTTGCTGACATTCTCTTTCTGGAACTCTCCAAAGCCTTCAACACAGTTTATTATTATAGAGTCATGGATGCATTGAGTTGCCAGTCTCACAATGAGTAAAGCAAGATGGTACCAGGGTTATTTGTCCAAATACATAAAAGCCATCAAAAGGAATATAGAGTTACATCTCCTTTTCTTCCAGTAAATATTGGAGTGCCTAAAGGATCTGTGCTAGGCCTCATCTTACTCAAAATGTTTTGTGACACTAATGTGAATAATCAAAGCTCATTCAATACATACAAGACTCCAAAAATTTTAACAGACTACTCAAACAGTTACTGCCTGCTGAATTTCAAGTTTGCTTTCATTTCTTTCAGATCTGACTCAGTAGTAAGGGCCTATACCCCAATGAATCATTCACTAAACTGATGTTGTCCTTCCTCCTATTTTCTCCCAACCTGACCTATCCAGTCATCACAATTTACTTCAAAGCCCTATTATCAATCCCAAAACCTATTATCTCCCAAGGAAGCACTACTGCACTTGACTCACTTGCCACTGAAGAAGTTTATTTACTAAACTCTTTGAATGTATAATAGACAATCACTTGGAGATTTGATCTACTTTAAAAAATGTTATTATGAAGACTACAGTAAAGCTTAGTAAATTACATAAAGCCAAAGCATTTCTTAAGATAAACCAAGAAATGCCATATCAAGTTTCTACCCCTCTCATTTCATGCACCCTGTGCATCTTTCGCCTAGAATCATATCTCCTCTGAAATGTACGCATATGTAAACTTATAAAAGAATGTCCAAATTTGCTGATGTTAATCAGAGTATATTCCATCACCATTTATCGAAAGTACCTTTGATGGCTAGAATTCAGTCACTAACTGCTGTCTACTTATCTTTCATTATAAACTTTTGTGCCCCACTATCTCGCCCTCGTTACATGAAGCCATTACTTGGACACACTGCTCTTGAGCATTCAGTGCCTCAAACAGCTTCTGTGCGACTCCAAACTTCCTACTACTACCAAAAAACAAACTTCCTCATAATCTCATGCATATTCCGTCTAAGAAACAGTCGTTCTGAAAGGCCAACTCTATAAAAAAAATGGACATGCAGTTACGAAGATACCTATAACTGTGTTAGCCATTAAATCCCCGTCGATATATATATATATATATATATTTTTTTTTTATATATATATATATATATATATATATATATATATGTAAAGAGAGAGAGAGAAACATAGAGATACAGATATTGTATTCTTACATGCTGTCACTCCATATCACTGCATCAAACTTGTACTCTCACTTTGCTTTCTTACAACCTATGTACCAGAATTATGCTAATATTCATGCACACTACCTCATGTAACTATTTTGCATTAGGCATGTCACAGATCAGCTATCCTTCTCTGTTACAGGGGTGTTGTAAACCAACGCACAGTGCATCATTTTCACTGCTTTATTCTTAATGTATAATTACTGAATTAATGATGTCTTGTGTATTGATCTGTCTGAAATTGGTACAATTACTATACTGCTGTCTATCTATTGTCAATGTCACTGAATATTTATTATGTTAATTTTTTATTGTACACTGTTACATCTGGAGTTATTCTCCCCAGGAATACAGTGAAAATGGGATTTCCCAGTTAGAAATTTCCAAAAAAGTATGCAAATACATAATCTAGTGAAGGACCATCCTAGAGGATTGGTCCACAGTTTGACAGGCTTTGGGATCATATTCTGTGGTGAAAATGTGGAGAAAGTAAGCCATCCACCTCTCTCTTATGAGAGTTTTAAAATCTCCCTAAACTTGGGGTCACCTGGTAGACAGGGAGGCCCTCTGTCCTCATCTAGGTCTTCTAAAACAAGATCCTAGTGCTGATGTTGCTCCAAAGTGTTTAGACTTATGTATACTTCTAGGCATCTCTGCAACTGGACAGTCAGGTGGTAATGACTCTGCTGTCCTTTTTACATCTACTGGTTTGCCACTGGTAAAGCAGAAGGATAGTGGCTCACTAACGAAGACAAAGTGAATCTTTATATGGAAGAAGCAGGAGTTAGTTAGTGAAGGGGAATATGAGTTCTGCTACGACAGGGTAACTACGTACAGTAAGACCACCATTTACTGGGAGGATTCCCACAGTCCTAAATAAGCTACTTTGTAGTGCTAGAAGCAATGAGCTGCACCTTGCAAATGCTGAAAAGGTTGCAAGAGAAATTACACCAGTAAGACAGATGCCTGTGAAACAGATGCTTGCTCAATATCAGAAGAAATGATGCTTAATACAATGATGTCAGATATGTTAGTGCCAGTGGTACTAATAACAGAAGGACCAATGTGCATCAGCCAGGCAGGTATCAGTGGAGCCGATTCCTGTGCAGAAACATCAGGAGGGACTGTTGCTAATCGAAGAGGTGTATGACACCCAATAACAAAAGCATCTTCTAGCTTCATGATGACTGCAGAAACTTTATCATAACCTTTCTCAGTGATAAACTCTTACCAAGATGGGGGTGTGTGAAAAGGCTAAAAGTGCAATCAGAGTAGACAGTAGTGCAGTTGTAGATGCTTCTGATCTTCCCAGGTGTGGCATTTTTACTTTATATATGGTTTTACTTCAAACTTCCAAAACTGAGTCAAAGTACTTAAATGTCATTAAATGTTCATCAGGCAATTGGATCAGAAGCACTGCAACACAATGAGGTCAGGAAGAAATGAAGGTCTGTACAGACCAGGACGGATAATGCAAAAGTGTGACCATAGCTAATTTTATTTCACATGGCTTATTCATCCAGTTGTGCAGTACAGGTCATGCTTTGGTACTGCAAACTATTGTGGAAGATGTTTGGGGCAATAAAGGTATTGCCAAGAAATACCAAAAACTGAACATATGAATGATTTTTATAAAATTACTTTCAGGTTATTGGTAGCTTTGGGACAGGTACAGTCTTGATGAACTGTGGTTCAAAAAGCAAGTCTCCAAACTAACTATATGTGTGTATGCTTTGTGAGTGTGACTATGTGAGCGAGTCCTATAATGGTGCCCCTAGTTTCTTTGTCTTGCATACAGTGAGTCCTGAGATAAGGTCTGGTTCTTCCATGACCCTGAAATGGATTAAGTACACAACTGAGAATGAATGAATGAATGAATGAAAATGAATGCACCCTTCACATAAACAGAATGGTAACAACAAACTAAAAGTTTCTCTGCACATTAGAATAAGAAATAAATGGACTTGACAACACCACTGAAAAAACTCAACAGAATACCTTAAAAGCATGAGCATAAATAACATGTCTTATGTGGACTGCCTGAAAGCCCTATCCCTGTACTCTGTCCCCTACAGATTGCTGAGAAGCGATCTACACCTGGCCTACAAAGCTCACTCTGACCCCACTCTGATGGACCTACTGCACACCCGCAAAACAAATAGCATCAGAATTACCCAATCTAGGGAACTAAACCTCATCTAAAACATAGAATGTGTTGGAGGGACAGGTATGTGTCTCAGAGACTACTCCTCCTCTGAAGCAGGCCTCTCAAGCATGTAAAGCAGAGTTCTTTCCTAACCTAATTCAAGCATAACAAAGACCAGTGGATGGGGAATAATTTACCCCTGGTCTGGCACCTATGTCTCTGTAACACAGAGGTAACCTGTATATTCTTGACTACCCATGTCCAAGCCTACACATACCCGTTAAAATAAACCTAATGTATCACAACTTGTCAGATACATTTGGGAAGCATGGCTAGCCTTAAAAAGGCCCTTTTAGGAATTACTTTATTGGCAACAAAGAATACAGGAGGGATCCCAAGGCATATAAGCAGAGACAGCAGGCAAGGACAACCCTAATTTGTAAATGTCTGATAGGATATTTGAGGATCATGGACACTGAGGTCTGTGTTGAGTCCAGACTTGTTACTTTGACATCACATCACAGGGAGAATCTCTTCCATTTAGTTAGGTAAGATTCCACTGCATTTTTGTTTCTTATTCTCCCTCAAGACAGACAACATACCCTTGGAAAATGTGTGTAAAAGGAATTAGACCTAAATCATCCAAGCTGTCAGCTTTAGCTTCCTGACATTAGAGGATATTAGTGACTCCTTGCTTTGGATCTCCAGATTCATCCATAGAGGGAGCAGCACCAGCTCTGTCCATACCATACTGAGTAAGACACATAATCAATACAGCCTCAGCCAATAGGAAGCCATGAGCAGCATTTTTGCTCTGTCCTTCCATTTACTAAAAGCAAGCTGGAACCCTGCAGCAAACTTTTCTGAGTTGTCTGTTTAATTGAGAAGCAAAATGTTTATTTCTGGCATGCCCTCCTTGTAGACAAGATGCAGGAACACATTTCTGCCCAGCATCCATCCATGAGGGTCTGTGTCCTGTTCAGCTGGTCTGCAAGAAGTCTCCCAAATAAGGGAAGCAGGATATCTTGATGATCATTACTGACTCCTGGGTCAGATTCCAGGCTTCCATGACCAATCTACACTAGAGGCAAGATCAAGTGTTTCCTAGTTTGTTGATGTCATATCAAAAATCTCTGGTTTCTTGCAGAGTTTCAAGGCCTTGTTGGCTGATATTACTTCCATAACTTCCTTTGTACACATATACATTCTTCTGTATCCTTTTCCTAGGCACATTGGATCCTTAAATCCCATAAGTGGGATCCCTGGGTACTGTCAAAGTGGGTAGTGCTCTGGGTGTCTGGGCCTAGCTTGAATGGGAATCCCCGATTAAGGTTCACTTGAATTTACCATGACGTCTTCTTTCATGAGACAATGTAGGAAAGGGATGGGATGCTGCAAGAAGTGGATATGCTGGCACCATATTCTTCTGATGCATTACTGCAGCTTTCACATGCAAAGTCCTGCTACAGGGGACCATTAAGACTGAGGAAGCCTAGTAACCCAGTACCTAAGAAACTATCTTACAGTGATCTGGATTTGGGTGAAACAGACATAACTGGGCCTTTCTTAAGGAAGGACGGCCCTCTGGAGAAAGGAGTCCACATGGGATCCAGTAGCAAGACTTGTCTTTTGGGCAGTAGGTCTGACCTTCACAGGTTCAAAGACACTCTGGAGTTCTGAAAGTAAGCCGGGATAAAATTATAGCATCCTCTGTGTTTCTTCAAGGACTGCTGCTCAAATCAGCCTGTATCTGGATATGGATAAATGTGGATGTTTTTGATCCTGCAAAAGGCAATTACTGGAGCCAGACATTTTGTGACTATCCTACTTGCAAAAGATAAACCAAAGAAAATTATCTGAACTGGAACCCCTCTGTTTCAAATCTCAGGTAATGCCCATCTTCATTGGCTATGGATATGAGGTACATGAAGGCAAGCATCTCTCACATTCAGGTGGATTATGCAGGCTTGGGGAAAGACAAGGGACAGAAGGGCTTGCAATGACCGCATCTTGAACTTTGGTACTTTTAGCAAACAGCTTAATCTTGATAGGTCTAAGATGAGGTTCCATAGCCTATCTTTTCTTGAAAGTATGGAAAGAGTACACTGAAGCTTGTGCATTGCTGATTTTTTTTATTTATTTATTTTTTGTAATTCTATGACACCTTGCAAAAAAGGATTGCAAGAGCAGGATTAAGTGTTACTTTTTTTTTAAATGCATTTGTTTTAAAAATAATTATGTGTGTCACTACATACCAGCCTACAGGACAATATGTACATTGTTTTCATTTAAGTGCATATGTTTGTCGAGGTCGGGAGGATTGCAAAGAGTTAAATGTATGGGCTTTAAACCAATCAGCTGATATACATTACTGTGGTCATTTATGTATTCATTCAGTTACTTACAATTAGATATCTGAAGTATACAATGTCATACAATTGGCTGTAATCGAAGGTGTGTGTTTACGTGTATGCAAGCATAGGAAGGAGCAATGGGTTGCAATGTACACTTCTAACAGCAGCAACTTGAAAAACATTAATGAGACCATTATTTATTTGTTCTTTCACTGACTACAGTCAGACATCTGAGGTGTATGAAGTCAATAATGAGGCTGTAATTGATGGGCACATCTGTATGTGTGGGGGTTAAAGAGAAATGAAATAAACTGCTGTAACCAATTACTGTATTTTTTATTTTATTAAATCAGAAATCTGATGTGTACACAGTCAACAAAATGGTTATAGCTTCTCAGTACAGGGGAATCTATGTGGGTGAAAGTAACTGATCCTACCATCACCTGTTCAAGATAAACAGCTAGTCTGATTTTTGCATGCCTAGTATATGTGAAGCAAGTTGAAACACTTGCTGATGATAGTTTTTCTGTGAAGCAAAGGTAAAATGCATTCTCGTAACAATTATTTTTTATTACAGTCAACAAATTGTCTATAACTGTTGGGTATGGAGGCTATTTGTGGATGAAAGTGACCAACTCTGCTGTCATCTGCTCAAGTTAAAGAGTCGTCATTTTAGCTGTGCAAGACTAATGCACATCTGTGGGAAGCAAGTTAGACTGCTTAACACTGTGACTACTGCATATGTGAAACAAAGCTGAAATAAACTGCTATGACCATTTTTTTTTTTATCACAAACAGAAATCTCAGATGTACACAGTCAAACAGTCATTAATGTGGTTTTGCAGAACAGGTGTGCAGTTGTGTGAAGCAAGTTGGAATACTTTACTGTGGCCATTTTAATCACATTCAGGCACCTGTGGTGTGAAAACTCAATAAGGTGACTGTAACTGGTACATATGAGGGAATGACTGTGTGGGAGTAGTACAAAATTTAATTCACGCTCCATCACAGCCAAACACCAGCACTGCACACAATAGCCCTAATACCTTAGGCAAAGATGTGTGTGGCAGGAACTGGTCACTGACACAGCAAAGCAAGTACAGCTTTGGTTCTCTAGCTGAGTTTGCAGCTACGACTGTAATTCTTCCCTGCCTCTGTCTAGATTTTACCCAGATGCTCTGGTTTCCTCTAACACCCAAAAGACATGTCATTGGTGAACTAATGTTCCTTCAATATGCCTGTAAGTAAGTAAACTGAGTATGCATATGTGTGTGTGTGTGTGTGGGGGGGGTTATGTGAGTGAACGAGTGTGTCTAATCACATATTGTAATAAACTTTGCTTGTCAGGTGGGAGTGTCAGTACATGTGTGCGGAAAATAATATCACTAATTTTATATAGTGCACGTACAATATTGGCGACAACATAATTCTTCTGGCTAGCATTGAAAAAGAGCAGTTAATTGTAATTATGTTTTAAAAATAAGGCAAAAATGCATAAAAAAAATCTATACCCTCATAGCATCATTGGCTGTTTAAAGATATGACATAGGTTTACTAGGAGGACCCCATACTCAACTTCTGCCCAGGACTCCACCTTGTCTAAAACTACTCCTTCTTAGATGTGTGCACTAAATGTTATTGTAGTCTATGTGGGGAGCTTGGGAGAATGTGTTCATTACTTCTTTAACCTTCTTAACAAACAAACCTCAAAAGTTTACAAAGAGGTTCACTACAGCTTGCCTAGAGGCAGTGTACTGTCTGCAGCAACAAGTTGGAATACATTACTGTGATCATTATTTTTTCTTTACTTTCCACAAATCAAATATTAGACGTGTATACAGGTGACTATTTTTTGTTTGTAGGGAAAACAAGACACAGTGTATATAAACATCTAAGAGTAACATGTTAAAATATATTACTGTGGCCATTTGTTCCTTCAGTTTTGCCCCAGTCTAACATCAGAAACATCAAAAGGGTACTTGGAAGACTGCCATCTTTTCAGGTGGGAGTAAGAAAGCACACTGTGCATATGTATGACAGCAACAACTGGAAATATATTCCTTCAGACATTTGTCCTTTCACCTTCATCCCACTCTAACACCAAAGGGGGTATGCAGAAGGGGATTACCATTTTTTGGTGGGTGCAGAGGCAGGCACTGTTCCCACATAATGATTTATGTATCACAGCAAGCATTTGTCTTCTAAGTTTAATTAGAAGTACTTTTTTTAGTCAGCTTGGAACATTAAAATTTGGGCACAACTTATTTTCTCCTTAAAGTATTTCCTTACTCATGAACTTTGTTTAGGGTTATCACTGGATAAAAACAGCTCTGGAATGTACCTCAGAGCATCTAGATGTCCATCACTTCTGGGAGTTGAGCAGCCTTCAGACTCGCTGCTTGATTCAATTACTCCTTCCACAGTTATTACTGTGGCATCTTGGCTAATTACAGTATATTGAAAGGATGGAGGAAAAAGCTGAACAGCAAGATAAAGTACAAAAAAAAAACAAGGAAGTAATATGTCTGGATGGTGCATGTAGGCCAGAATGGGAGGAAAAACTGGGGGTCTGAGGATGAACCAGTGTGCAGCGGGGGAGGGGCAGAGAGCCCTTTGTCTACAGGTCCATTCCAGCTAAGACCAGATCTGTTAACTGCAATCAGACCATCTAAGATATACAGACAGTACAGTGAATAAAATGAAATGCATACTGAATCAGCATGTGGATGAAAGTTATTGGCCAGAGCTGTCGTTTGATCACAAGCAGACTGTCATTGACTTGTCATACTACAACCCCACTCCATTACAGTTAGCACTACCCATTCAGTTTTGTTCTGCAGTCACCTCAGCTTTGTTTGAAGCCATCAAATGCCACAGAATTTAGTATGGGGGACCACAGAACTCAGTATGGGGGATGTAATACAGCACTGTACATGCACATGTTTAAGCTTGAAGTGATGTGTGGAAGTTTCTTGTGTGCACAATTAAATAAAGGGGGGTTCACAGGTGTGTACTAGGCTATTGGCACAGGAGCCTTTACAAGCCTAGCCCATAGGATTACCCTGGCATCATGCCACCTGACCTTGGTTCCCAGTGCCTTTGTCGAGTAAAGCCACTGGAGTGATCCCCGGGTTGAATTTTCTATTTCCCATCCACTCATCAAGATTTCTCTTGAAGAGGGCCAGTGAGGTGCTCTGTTTGACATGTACGGGAAGTCTATTCCATAGCATGGTCAGTCTCTGGGATATGAAGCTGTCCCTCCAGCATGTTCTGTTGATTGTGGTAATGAGGTTGAGGTCTCTGAAGAGTGTGGTGTGGAGGGACTGGGATTTCTTTAGATGTAGCATTTATTTATTTAAGTATATGATAACAGAAGATTCTATTTGAAGGGATTACTCTTCACAATTCTTTATTTTCTAGTAGCCTTTATATATGCCTGTTGTAACAATAAAGTTTATTCTTTGCAGGGTTATCTAATCCACCTTTTGTCTTTAGGACCAATACAGTATCATAGATGGTGATCAGAACCTAGCAGACGGACCTTAAAACTTGACAAGAAAAACCTTTTCATACATAAACAGAGCTGAATATTTAGTCTTAATGGTGACAATTTCTACCTACAATCTTAGTGAACCATTCAGACTACAACCAAAAGGAATATTCAATATATCCCATGTCCGTATACCCTGAACTAGAAGAGACCTGTCATTAATATCTAGCCACTTGACATCAGAAGCAGGCTGCCTAGGGTGCCATGCTATTTTTCAGACCACACCACAGTGTACTTTTTAATCCAGCAAATGCTTTATTACAATTTCAGAGAAAAAAATAACATACACAGTATAAAAGTTTCCATACTGGGAATAATTCACAAAAGGTTTGAATGCAGCAGGCAATAAAAACAAAAATAAGCCAACCTACTTTGAACCTTAAATCCAGTTCAGTTAGTAACAATATGATAGAAACAGCTACTTAGGCATCTGGCTTTAATTACTCTCCTAAATAATGTACAACAAACAAATCTAACCAAGTAAAACATCACTCTGCACTAACATACACCACTTTCCTGCCCCAATGCAGTAACACCCACTCCATTCCACTCCTATGGAAGGGATAAAAGAACTAGGAAAATTAGATGATTAAATCATTCCAGTTGTGAAATCAGCTTATTAAAGCATCTAACATAACATGATGCCAGAAGTGTCAGAGCTCTGAGGAAAAATCAACTACTTTTTCTAAGAAGGCAAAGTAGCTGAAATAACAGGAATATGGACACTGTAGCAATGAATTAATAGACACCACTTGCCCAACACAATGCATCTGAAATTCTCCAGGTGCAACTAACACTAGGTAAGACTGCAATCCAAAGTGTAGCTTGCTACAGATCCCCCACCATGCCTCAAGATTCTCACTACATCTTTCTAAACATGCTGGAAAATATTAAGATACAACCAAACACCCTAATACTGGGTGATTTCAACTACCCTGCCATTAACTGGGAAAACTACTCAGGTGCCAACACCTTTTCCCAACAGTTCTTGGAATTCATAAATTCCAACACCCTGGATTAACTAATCCATTGTCCCATCAGGGGGTGCCAATATCCTAGACCTGGTCATTACCAACATGGGAGATGCTCCACACCAGTGGTCACCCCCCAATTGGTCAGGTCTGACCATAAGCAAATCACCCTTGACATCCACATCCCACCCCCAGTAAGGAAACCTCTGTAAAAAAACTTCTCCAAAGCCAACTTCATGCTACTCAAGTCTGAAGTGACAAACTTCATGACACCCATGCAGACGGGAGCTGAAAGTTCGACTGCTGAATCCTACACTAAGGCACTGTACAAGCACATCTGCTCGTGCATGAATCGTGCCATCCCAAATAGAACCAAGATGCTCTCCTCCAAAAAAGGGAAGCCAATCTGGTGGTCCCCTGCCATAAGTAAACTATACAACAGAAGAAAGAAACTGTTGCAGAAAAGAGGAAAATCCCAGGATGCAAAACCTCCCTTACCAGCCTCAGTAAGAAGCTGAGATCTCTCATAAAATCCTCCAAAGCAAGTTACGAAAATAAAATTGCCAAAGATTCCAAAGACAACCACAAAGCATTCTATAGTTATGTCAAGAAAATAAATGGCAATGCTCAGATATGCTCTGAGCTACAACAGAATGGCATTAAATATACTGATCCCAAGGATATTGCCAATATCCTGGCAGATTGATTTAGTGCCAACTTCAACCCCCTCTCACGCCCTAAAGGGCCCATCTCAATACCAAGAGACTGCCAAATTCCTGTAATCACAGCCACACAGGTAGAAACCGCGCTCTCCAAAGCTAAGAATACAGCATCCATGGGACCAGATGACATCCCGGGCTGTGTACTACATGAACTACAAAATGAACTGGCACCTCACCTAAGTGTCATGTTTAATCATAGCCTCACCTCAGGCTTTGTGCCCACTGAGTGGCACACAGCTACAGTTATTCCACTCCACAAGGGGGATCCACCTTGGATCCCAAGAACTACCGTCCCATCAGTCTGACGAGCCTGATCTGCAAGGGCATGGAACGCATTATCATGCAGCTTATAAAGAAAGACATTGGCAACCTTCAAACACTGGACCCCACCCAGTTTGGGTTCGTGAAGGGCTGATCTTGTCTCCTGAACCTGATTGACTTCTTCGAATCAGTCTCCAGAGCTGTGGACAAGGGTAAGGCGGTCCACACAGCCTATCTGGACCTCGCAAAGGCCTTTGACACCATCCCCCACTCTGGAATCATAGATAAACTTACTAAGCCGGGCATAAATCACTACATCACTCGATGGGTTGCCAACTGGTTTAGTGACAGAACCCAGACTATAAAAGAAGTTGACTCCAAATCCTGCTCCAGACAAGTGACAAGTGGAGTACCTCAGGGTTCAGTCCTGGGACCGCACTTGTTTGGCATCTACTTACTTCTCTGAAGTACAGGCCAACACTAAGGTACTCTGGCTAACAAAGTTTGCAGATGACTGCAAATGGGGAGCCATTACTGAATCCCCAAATGATGTGGATATTCTACAAAAGGGCCTTATAGAAACAGATGCTTGGTGCCAGAGCCATGGGCTCAAGCTTAATGCCAAGAAATTAGAAGTTATGTACCTACCATAACGTTCCATGTTAGTTGTCTTCTCTCGCCTTCTTTCTTGCTGGATGGGTTCGGAGCCGATCCTCGGCTCCGACTCGGCACTTGCTAAGCTCGAGAGCTAATTTTACCAGCTCGAGGCAACCCTATATCCCATGATGCAAGGAGGAGATTACTCAGATCTCGTTTGGTAGCTAAAGAAATAGCAGTATTTTCTTCCAACTTAAGAGGAGGAAGAAAATAAGGATATTAAATAACATCATAACCCTCTAGAAAGGATCAACAT
This sequence comes from Protopterus annectens, assembly GCF_019279795.1. Taxonomy (NCBI): domain Eukaryota; kingdom Metazoa; phylum Chordata; order Ceratodontiformes; family Protopteridae; genus Protopterus; species Protopterus annectens. The sequence goes on along the minus strand of NC_056735.1, from coordinate 715,268,097 downwards.
AATCTAGTGACACTAGGAGTTGAACAGCTAGAAAAAAGGTAATAACCTCTTAAAAGAAGATGTATAATCTTCCCGGTCTGACCAGGCTAGGGGGATGGAGGGAGCATAAGAAAGAAGGCGAGAAGACAACTAACATGGAACGTTATGGTAGGTACATAACTTCTAAATGTTAAGTTGTCAATCTCGCCTTCATTCTTGCTGGATGGGACCGCGCCCCTAGCACCTCTATCCTGGGTGGCTCAATGGAACAGACTCTTGAGAATGGTGGAACCAAAATTTGCTCTGTCTCTGGAGACCAAATCTAATTTGTAATGTGAAATAAAGGTATGAGGAGAGGCCCATGTGGCTGCTGCACAAATAGTGTCTATTGGAAGTCTAGCTTGAAAAGCTGTAGATGTAGCTAGAGCTCTGGTAGAATGGGCTTTTGGGTTAGAAACCAACTCTTTGCCTCTGAGCTGATAAATGTAAGTGATCACAGAAGACAGCCACCTAGATAAAGTTACCTTAGAAACTGGAAGGCCTTTCCTGTTCTCTGCATAGGATAGAAATAGTTGATCAGATTTCCTAAAAATTTTTGTCTTATCCAGATAATATCTGAGCTGGCAGTGAACATCGAGATAATGTAACTTTGTTCAGCTCTATCAGAATAGTTCGGAAAAAATACTGGAAGATCAATGGATTGATTTAGGTTAGTTTGTGATGCCACCTTTGGTAAGAAAGATGGATTAGTTCTTAGGGATACCCTGTCTTTGTGGAATATTAGATAGGGAGGGCGAACACAGAGAGCATGAAGCTCAGATACTCTTCTGGCAGATGTAATGGCAACTAGAAAAAGTGTCTTCCAAGAAAGCAATTTCAAAGAACAGGCAGGTGCAGGTTCGAGCGGGGAAGAATCAAGGATGTTAAAATTAAATTTAGATCCCACTGTGGTGGGGTCTCTAATCGGAGGTTTCAATAAAAAGATACCTCGAAGGAATGCCTTGCAAAGTTTATGTGACATAATGTTGTGGTCCAAAAAGCCTATATGAAAATTTGAAATGGCTGCCAGTTGAACTTTCACTGTGGAAGAAGAGGATCCTGAATGAAAAATGTCAGCTAGGAAGTCCAATACCGAATGAACTGGAGCAGTATAGGGGTCTATGTTCCTAGCTTTTGCCCAGAAAGAGAAACGTCGCCATTTACTAGTGTAAAATCTTTCTGGTAGAAGATTTCAGGGAAGCTACTATGATATCCCGTACAGGATTAGAAATCATAGGAAGCCTGGCTAAGGATGGAAGTGGAGCAACCAAGCAGTGAGGTTGAGAGAGGGTATGGATTGGTGCAGTTGACCCGACTGGTGGGTCAGAAGATCTGGAACCGGGTCCAGATGCCATGGCTGTACCAAGAGGTAATGATGTAGGAACGGAAACCATATCTGTCGAGGCCAATAAGGGGCAATGAGAATCAACTTGGCTCTCAAAGCGGTTGCTTTCTGAATTAGCTGATGTATCAGCGAAAAAGGTGGAAAGGCATAAAGAAGTCCCCGGGGCCAATCTTGGGTTAGAGCGTCTCTGCGGGGATGGCCTGGAAGGGGGAAGAGAGAAGAAGTTTGGGCATTTGCTGTTTTGAGGTGTAGAGAAAAGGTCGCAGCAAGGAATACCCCACTTCTGAAAAATCTCTTCCGTCATTGACTGTTTGAGACACCACTCATGAGGCATGAGAATAGCTCTGCTCAATCTGTCCGCTATGATGTTGGATTTCCCGGGGATGTGCGTTGCTATCAGAAACCGGTGAGAGGAGATTGCCCATTGCCAAAGTCTGAGAGCCTCTCGACACACTGGATAGGACTTGGTTCCGCCCTGTTTGTTTATATACCACACTACGGACATATTGTCCGTTTGGACTGCAATAGTTCCCAGGGGAAGAGAGTCGTTGAGGGCTTGCAACGTTAAAAGCACTGCTCTCATCTCCAGAACATTTATGTGCAGATGGTACTCGAAAGGTTGCCAAGTGCCATGGACCATTCTGCCCTGATAATGCCCCCACCCGATCAGGGAGGCGTCCGATGTAACCGTGGCAAACGGGGCAAGAGGAACAAATGGTCTGCCTTGATGGATTTGAGGGGACGATATCCACCAAGTCAGATGTCTTTTGCAAGTTGGAGTTACTATGATCTCGTGACGCATGGGAAGTTGTTGAAAGGACCATTGGGTGAATAGCATCCATTGTAGAAGCCGCATGTAAGCGGGGAAGAAGTGTTATGGCAGCCGCCATAAGACCCAGTACTTTCAGAGCAAATCTGGCCTGAATTTTGTTGCTGAATAGAATCACTTGGACGTGTCTTTGAATGTCCAAGATCCTTTGTTCTGTCAACCTTGCTGAAAGTTGTACGGTTTCAAATCTTGCGCCTATAAAAGTAATATATTGACAAGGCGACAAGGTAGATTTTTCGAAATTTATAGAAATTCCTAGCCCTCTGCAAGTGTGAATGGTGTAATTTCTGGCTTGGAAAAGCTGATGCCTGGTGGTGGCAGTGAGGAGCCAGTCGTCTAGATATGGAAACACCTGGAATCCTTGACGTCTCAGGTGAGCCGTAACCACTGCCATGCATTTGGTGAACACTCTGGGGGCTGTAGTGAGTCCAAAGGGCAGGGCTCTGAATTGGAAGTGACTGGTATCCAGCCGGAAGCGGAGAAATCTTCTGGAGCGTCTGTGAATTTTTATGTGGTAGTACGCATCCTGAAGATCTATCGAGCACATCCAATTGTCCTTGCCCAGAAAGGGCAGAATGGACTGAAGCGTGACCATCCGGAATCTTGATTTCTTTACAAACTTGTTGAGTTTGCTGAGATCTAATATTGGTCTCCAGTCTCCTGTCTTTTTTGGAACTAAAAAGAACCTTGAGTAGATTCCAGATCCTATTTGGTCCGCTGGGACTGGCTGGATGGCTCTTTTTACTAGCAGTTTTGATATTTCTAGTACTGCTAATTCCCTTAGACCGGGTGGAACGTCTGGAAGGGTTCCTTTGCTGAATTGGGGTTTGAATAAAGGGAATTTTGTAACCCTCAGATATAATTGACTGTACCCATTTGTCTTGAGAAAGGAAAGCCAGGCTATTGGGTACAGCGATAGTTTTCCCCGACTGCCTCCGGCGGACAATCGGGCAACATCTCAGGGATGCTGGAAGGGTTTGTCAGAAAGAGGCTCTCTGCTACCCTGATTCTGCGGACCACCTCTGCCCCTAGGGCGGCGTCTTATTGTTACCCCTCTGCCTCTGGGGTAAACTGACTTCGTCGTCAGGCGTGACTCCTTGAGATTTGCGGAACCACATTTTCCCTCCCTTCTGTCCTTTGGGGTAAGGTCTAGAAGGGGTGGAGAAACAGACTCCTACGGCAGAAGGAGTCTTGCCATCTTGTTCGCATCTAGTCAAAGTGTCTTTCACTTGAGGACCGAACAAGGTCGAGCCATCAAAGGGGGAGTTTGTGAAATACGCCTTGAAGGGGTCTGCAAAATTACAAAGCCGCATCCAGGACTGACGCCTTAAAGCCACTCCTGTGCCTGCGGCCCTACTCGCTCCATCGGCTGCATAAGAAATGAGCCGCATGGAGGAGTTAGCAATGGAGTTAAGGATTCCTAGCTCTGAGCTAATCTTATCCTGAGACCCAGCAGCTGACGGATCCTGTAAAACTTCTCCCAACTCTTTAAGAACGTCTCTTTGAAGGCGGGTGAAGTGGCATAAGTAGTTCAGCGATCTCATAGCAAAAGTCGCTGAAGAAAAAATCCGCTTACCGTACCTGTCCATAGTCCTAGAATCTTTATTAGGAGGATGGACAGGTACTGAAGGATCAGCTAATTCCTTCTTGGTGGCAGCAGCCACCACCATGGCATCAACTGGGACACCCTTTGTCAAATATTGTCTATCTTGTGGGGCAGTAATAAATTTTGAAGGTCTCTAGGGATAGGTTCCACAGAATCTGGAGCCATCCATGCCTTCTGAGCCACTACCTCCATGAGAGGGTCGAAAGGCGGAGACACCCAGGAGGTGGAGGGTCGAGATCCGAACGCCTCCAGGTATACTGACTCATCCTCAGAGGGATTAAGGGAGGGCCAGTTCCCCCTCTGTTTAAGGATTTCAAGGATGTCTGAAAATGAGACATCCTCAGAGGAGGACCTTGGGGATCCCTCCGACTCATCCAAGTCAGTATCTGATGTAGTAGACTCAGGGAAGTCTAAATGTTTCCTCTTACATGTCCTCTTACGCGGGAGTTCTCCTGACGGATCAGGAGAAGCCTCGGAAGAGGAAGATATTCCCAATGGGGAAACCTGAGGCGTTGGATCTCTGGGTCCGGGAGCAAGAGAGTGGGAAGAGATGTCAGCAGGCACTGTAGTGGGAGGAGCTGATAGAACTGTCCGTTGACTAAGCCCAGGGGCTAGTACACTCCTCATCACCTCGAAGGCTCCCCTGTCAGAGAGACCAGAAAGTTCCCTCTCCGAAGAGATAGGAACCCCAGGCCTCACCGAGAGGGAAGGCTCTGAGGCAGATGTCGGGGCCGAGCTCACCAACGCCGAAGCTCCGAGAGGGAGAACGGGGTCGGACAAGGGTCCGATGCCACTCGCCCCCTCGGAGCCGACGAGAGAGACTAGACACCCGGATCCCTCCAATGAAGGTCTCAAGGAGGAAATCGGAGCCGAGGACAACGGAGCCGAAAGGGGTGGTATCGGCTCCGAAGTCACAACGGTACCAGTTCCAAGGAGCTCCGGCTCCAAACTCTGTAAGAGAGTCGGAGGAGGAATGCTCGGTGGATGTGATACAGTTACCGTCTGTTGAGATGGGCTATGGAGTATTTGAGCCAATGCCTGAGACTTTAACAGTCTACTCACCACTCTCTCAAGGTCGTGATCAGATAGCCTGGATGACCGAAAAGATCGGCTCCGATGGCTCCGCTCCGAGAGCAAAGGTGATCTCGGAGCCGAATGTATGGATTCCACTGAAGGGGATCGAGATCTCTTTTTTGAGATCAATGGAGCCATCGGAGCCAAAGATACGTCGGCTCCAGCCGGAGCCGATACTGAGTGTCTGGATCTGGTAGTATCGGCGCCGGATGGAGCCGATACTGAGACTGGCATGGAAAGATCGGCTCCGGCCGGAGCCGATCTCGAGCCTGGTGAGGAAGGACCTGAAGCCGACGGCTTGGAAGCTTGAGCCGAAGGCTTAACAGGTTTCGAGGGCTTCCCCGGCACCGACTTAGTCGGGGAGCTCTCGGGCTTTAATAAGCCCCTTAATATGAGTTTATTTTTTCGTTCCTGCAGGACTCTTGGGCTGAAAGCATGACAGATAGCACAAGAGTCCTGCAGGTGCGAAGGTCCCAGGCAATAAACACAAGAAGTGTGACTGTCTGTCAGAGACATCTTCTGACAGCACGAGTCACACTTCTTGAAGCCTGAGACCTTAGTGTCCTTCGACATAACTGTGCCGATGAACAACAGTAACACAATCACACACAAAAAACACTCAGTCCAACAAATTAAATTAAATTAATTAAATTAAATTAAATTAAATTAAATTAACCAGGGAAAACACACAGTCACACACAAACAATCCCTGACAGGAAAAATTTAGGGAGGGGAAGGCCTAAGGCCTGACTAGGGACAAGGGAATATTTAGTCAAAAGAAGGAACACTGACGGAATAGGGCTAAGGTGAGTCGATAATTAACAAAAATATAATATATATATATATATATATATATATATATATATATATATATATATAAAGTTAAAGGGGGGTAGACGAAAAGTCTCTGAAAAGTTCACTTACCAAGAGCTGGTAAAAGAAGGCACCTCGTTAGCAAAGCGGCAAACGAGATCTGAGTAATTTCCGCCTTGCATCATGGGATATAGGGTTGCCTCGAGCTGGTAAAATTAGCTCTCGAGCTTAGCAAGTGCTGGGTCGGAGCCGAGGATCGGCTCCAAACCCATCCAGCAAGAATGAAGGCGAGATTGACAACTTAACATTGTATATTTATCCCCTTTGGGAAAAACCATGTACCCATGAATTACCACATAGGTGGCAGTACACTAAACACCAAAAGTGTGATGAGAGACTTAGGGACACAGGTGGGCAGTGGTATCACCTTCGATAACCACATCGCCACAACAGTCAGGAAATCCTTCTATGTGGCACACTTCATCACTAAGGGCTTCTCATCCAGAAAAAAGGAGTTCATTGTCCCACTGTACTCATCCCTCATTGACCCATTATAAAGTACAACGCCCAGTTTGGTATGTACCTCACAAGACATCTGCAACAGCTGGAAAGGCCGCAGAAATACCTCACTAAAAGAATCACAGACCTAAAGCAGATGCCCTATGCTGACCGTCTAAAAAAACTCCAGATATACTCTGTGGCATATCGTCTACTCGGAGGTGATCTCTGCTTAACATACAAGGCCATGTCAATCCCTGAGCTGTTGGACATACTCCACTTAAAGAAATCCCAATCCCTCAGAGCCACACGCTCCAGGGATCTAAACCTTGTCATCACAATGAACAAAACATGACGGAGGGATAGGTTCCTGACCCAGAGATTCCCCATACTCTGGAATAGACTGCCCATACATGTCAAGCAGAGCGTCTCCTTGGCCCTCTTCAAAAGGAACCTTGACGATTGGATGGGAGATAGGAAATTCACCCCGGGGACCATGTCTGTCGCCCTGCTGGACAGGGGTCCAGGGAAGTAAATATTGTGGGAAGAAATATCCAGGGAATTGCTATGGCTAGGCTTGTATAGGCCCTAGGGCCGATAGCCTAGTACCAGCCTATGAACCTATACCTTCCCCAGCTGCAAATTGCTCTAAAAAAACTCTTGAATCCTTTGACTTTGACAAAGCACAGTTGTGGGAGACAGTCTGGGAATTTTAATGGTTTTGTCTTAAATGACACCTCAGTGCTTCTAAGGATGCTAGGAGAACACATTGGTCTACTGTGTGGATGAATCTGAACACAACGCAATATACATCTATGAGACATGGCTCTGACTTGTGTTTTGTACCCTAGAAAAAATGTGATACACAAAACAGATGTGTTTAATCAAAGGCTGCAACAATAAATTGAAAGTGTACATTACTTTATACATGTAGTGTTTGTGCTCAGTGAAAACAGAGTGTGGGGCATTACACAAGGTATGAACAGAGAAAGGCTGGTTGCTGTCTTGACAGCTACAGCACTGTGTGAGATATTACAGCTGGGCAGACATTTGCTACCTGAAAAGCCATAAGCATGGGAAGGCAATTTCTGGAAGTCATGTGATAGGAAAGGAACATTGGTGGTGATGTGGGCAATGCAGCCCAAGGAATACCCAAAAGCAAAAGTTCAGCGGTGCACCATTACAACAGCAACTGTGAGAATTAAAAATAGCACAAAAATCATGTACCAGTTGTGACAAGATATATTTGTATGATAAGTCTTTCATTCCATGTGAAGCGAAGACCACTTGGGACAAGTTATATTTGTAGAAGTCTTCCATTCCACATAAAGAGAAGTACTTCATTTACACTATACAAACACAGTTTAGACAAATGGGTGGGAAAAGTATAGTTTTGTACCTACCATAAATGTAGATGTCCGATAGATATGCAACTGCAGTCATGACATATGGGTTGTCCTGCCTCAGGCAGCCCTCGGTCTGCCGGATTCCAAAGTCTGGGTCCGACGTCGGCTGATGTCGCATTTATCTCCGACGTCAGGGCGGCTGGAGTATATAAGCATCAGCCGACGCCATCTTCTTCAGTGTTTCTTGCCCCAGATGCCAGGTGCCCTCCAAGGAAGGCTGTAATCAAATTGGAAGACAAAAATAGGTTTCCAGACAACAAATAAGCAATAAACAGATACACCATAACAGATATCCCCAGCTAAGGATAAAAGGGAGAGGAGTGGACCCAAGGCATAGAGGGGATGGAGGGAGGGAAAACCCGACTGCAGTTGCATATCTATCGGACATCTACATTTATGGTAGGTACAAAACTGTACTATGTCCTTCAAGAATGCAACTGCAGTCATAACATATGGGTTGAATACCAAAGCTTAGCTGGGGGAGGTGGTATGCTCTAGGAAAGGGATTGTGTAGCTATCAGTCCCTGCAGGACTGCCGAAGCAAAGCCTGCTCAGGATCTGGAATATAGAGGGAGGTTGTAGTGCTTGGAAAATGTATGCACGGAGCTCCATGTAGCAGCTTCTAGAATGTCTTTTGTAGGCACCCCTCTCAAAAAGGCTGTAGAGGCGGCTGTAGCTCTCGTGGAGTGTGGTCTGACATTGGCTGGCACACTTTTTACATGGAAGGAATAACAGAATCTGATGCAATGTCCAATCCATTTTGAAATTGTCTGTTTAGAAATTGCTTTTCCTTGTACTGCAGGGGCGTAAGCTACAAAAAGCTGGTCAGACTTCCTACTGGTCTTGGTTCTGTCTAGGTAGTAGCGAAGTTGTCTGTGTATGTCCAAGGTATGCAACAATCTTTCCCCTTTGTTCTCAGGATTAGGAAAGAAGGTAGGCAGGTGAATTGCTTGACTTAAGGCAACCCTAGATAGCACTTTTGGCAGAAAGGTAGGGCTGGTTCGTAAGGAGACCCTGAACGGTGGTATTGCCATTAAGGCCTGTAATTCCGAAACCCTTCTTGCTGAGGTAATGGCCAACAGGAAAGCTGTCTTCCAGGAAAGAAATTGTAAATCCACAGAAGCTGCTGGCTCGAAGGGAGGTAAAGTCAATTTTTCTAGGACAAAATTGAGGTCCCAAGCTGGTACTGGTGCCTTTCTTGGGGGCTTTATATTCTTGATTCCTCTAAGAAATTGCCTTAACAAAGGATGTGAAAACACAGGTGGGTCAGTATTGTATCTAGCTGAGATAGCTGAAGCATGAATTTTTATGGAAGAGAATGAAAGTCCTTTATGCAGCATATCTGCCAAGTATTCCAGGATGAGAGGAATGCTCAAAAATGAGGCATCATGACCCTTGTTGGTATTCCAAATGCTGAATCTCTTCCATTTGGCTGAGTAAACTTTTCTGGTGGATGGTCTGCGGGCTTCTGTTAGTATCCGCTGAACTTCCTTGGAGAGAGGTAAATCAAGGTTATTTATGGGATTTCCCAAGCTGTAGCGTCTGGATGTTGGGATGAACTGTCCTGAAGTTGTGTTGAGTCAGAAGTTGGGGCCATTGTGGAAGGGCCCACGTTTTGTTGTGACATATGCTCCATAGTAGTGGGTACCAGTGTTGTCTTGGCCAGTCTGGAGCTATTAGGATCCCCTTCGGCTTGTCTGCTTTGATCTTTAATAACACTGTGGTCATCAGTGGCAGAGGTGGAAATGCATAAATTATCAGGGTGCTCCAGTTGAATGAGAGGGCATCTATTTTCCATGCTTGTGGATGATATGTCCTTGTGCTGAACTTTTGTAAATGATGATTGAGGTGGGAGGCAAATAGGTCTACGTCCGGCCTGCCCCATGTCGAGGTGAGTCGTAGGAAGATGTCTGCATGTAGCCTCCATTCGTGGGGGTCTAGGAAATTCCTGCTTAGACTGTCCGCCAGAACATTGTCTTTGCCTGGAACAAACTGGGATTGTAATTGTATGTTTAGGCCCAGTGATTTTTCCCAAAGATTCATTGTCAGTCTGCAAAGGGGGTAAGAATGAGTGCCCCCCCTGCTTGTTTATGTACCACATCACTGTGGTGTTGTCTGTCCGTATTAATAGTTGGCCTTGTTGAAGTTGTTGCCTAAAGGCCTCGATGGCATGCATTACTGCTAACATTTCTTTCTGATTGATGTGCAGATGTGTTTCCTTTGGAGACCATTGTCCTTGAATACATCTGCCTTCCATGTGCGCCCCCCATCCAAGGTCTGAGGCATCTGTGGTCATGGTCTGTGTTATCTGAGTTTTTTTGAATGACATACCTATGTTTGACTGGCTTGCTGAGGCCCACCATAGAAATTCCTTTTGAAGGCATGGAATGAATGGGATATTTGCTTCTAGGTTGTTGCTGTGTTGAGACCATAAGCTTTTTAAGTACCACTGAAGCTTTCTCATGTGTAGTCTTGCTAGTGGAACCAGGAGGATGCAGGATGCCATGTAACCCAGGGCCTGTAGGAAACTCCTTGCAGTCATCTGGGTGAGCTTTGCTAAACTTTTGAAGTAATGGGTTAACTTCTTTTGCTTATCTTCTGTCAGGTAAGCCATTTGAGAGGCTGCGTCTAGTTTGGCTCCTAAGAAGGTTATTTGCTGGGATGGCTGAAGTCTTGACTTTTGAAAGTTGACTGTGTATCCCAGAGCCTGTAGCAAGTGTATGACATAATTCAAGTTTTTTATCAAAGTTAGTTTGTTGTCCGCTTGTATGAGGCAATCGTCCAGGTACGGGTAGATTTGAATCCCCTGGAGCCTGCAATGGGCAATTACTGATGCCAGGCATTTTGTGAATACTCTGGGCGCAGTAGATAAGCCAAATGGCAATGCTGAGAATTGATAATGCTCTGGCCCTGCAAGAAATCTGAGGTATCTTCTGCAGCTGTGTCTGATAGAGACATGCAGGTATGCCTCCTTGAGGTCCAGAGTAATCAGCCAAGACCCCTTGCCCAGCATGGGAAGGAGTTGCTGTAGAGTCAGCATTTTGAACTTTGGTACTATGACGAAAGTATTTAAAGCGGACAAGTCCAGTATTGGTCTCCATTGACTTTCTTTTCTTGGAACAAGGAACAGTCTTGAATAAAACCCCTGGCCTTGTTCTTGTTGTGGAACTTTTTCTATTGCTTTGATCTGTGCAAGCAGAGAAATTTGCTTTATGGCCTCTGCCCTCTGATTTTGTGGAAGGTTTGGCATGCCTTGTTTTATTGGCAAAGTGTGGAAGTGGAACCTGTAACCATGGTCTATAATGTCCAAAATCCATTTGTCTGTTGTCAGTTTGTGCCAATTTTTTGTAAACATAGATAACTTTCCGCCCAAAGGAGCCTCTATTTGCTCCTTGGTTAGCGGAACTAGAGGAAAGTCATTGAGATTGTCCCTGCGGGGCAGGAGAAACCCCTGTGTCACTTCTTTGGTTTGTTGGTTGCCATTGTCGTCCCCTGTAGGATCCTCTGTATTGGCCTCTTCCTCGGCCACGCCTGTTTTTGCCCCTTTGTGATCTTTCAGGATTAGGAAAGGACCAGTTTTTAGAAGGCCAGTTCCTGCTGAATCTGGGCGGCTGAACCTGAAGGAAATCTTTTACTGTCTGAACTGACTTGGCTTTTTCCTCAATGGACTTTAACACATCTTTAGCATTAGCACCAAAAAGCTTGTTCTTTTCCAAGGGTGCGTCAAGAAGTTTTGCCTTAACATGATCTGGTAAGGGTTGTTCTTTCAACCATGCATGTCTGCGAATGACCGCCCCTGTCATAGCTGCCCTACATGAAGCCTCCAATGCATCATATCCACACTGTACAAAGTGATTGCTAACCTGTTGAGCATTATGCACAGTCTCCTGCAAAGACTTCCTATCTAAGGGTTCAGGGGAGGCCAATGTTTTCTGTAAATCATCTAACAGGAAATCCTGATATTGAAACATGTGAAAGAAACAATTGAGAGCTCTCATAGATAAAGTAGTGGAGGTGTAAACAGTACAGTTTTGTACCTACCATAAATGTAGATGTCCGATAGATATGCAACTGCAGTCATAACATACGGGATGTCCTGCCTCAGGCAGCCCTCAGTCGGCCGGATTCCAAAGTCTGGGTCCTACGTTGGCTGATGTCGCATTTCTCTCCGACGTCAGAGCGGCAGGAGTACATAAGCATCAGCCGACGCCATCTTCTTCAGTGTTTCTTGCCCCAGATGCCAAGTGCCCTCCAAGGAAGGCTGTAATCAATTTGGAAGACAAAAACAGGTTTCCAGACAAATAAATAAGTAATAAACAGATACACCATAACAGATATCCCCAGCTAGGATAACAGGGAGAGGAGTGGACCCAAGGAATAGAGGGAAGGAGGGAGGAAAACCGACTGCAGTTGCATATCTATCGGACATCTACATTTATGGTAGGTACAAAACTGTACTATGTCCTTCAAGAATGCAACTGCAGTCATAACATATGGGTTGAATACCATAGCTTAGCTGGGGGAGATGGAATGCTCTAAGAAAAGGATGGTGTAGCTATCAATCCCTGCAGGACTGCCGAAGCAAAGCCTGCTCTGGATCTGGAATATAAAGGGAGGTTGTAGTGTTTGGAGAATGTATGCACGGAGCTCCATGTAGCAGCTTCTAGAATGTCTTTTGTAGGCACCCCTCTTAAGAATGCTGTAGAGGTGGCTGTTGCTCTGGTAGAGTGTGGTCTGACATTGGCTGGTACACTCTTTCCATGGAAGGAATAACAAAATCTGATGCAATGTCCAATCCATTTTGAGATAGTCTGTTTGGAAATTGCTTTTCCTCATACTCCAGGGGCGTAAGCTACAAAAAGCTGATCAGACTTCCTATTGGCCTTGGTTCTGTCCAGGTAGTAGCGAAGTTGTCTGTGAATGTCCAAGGTATGCAACAGTCTTTCCCCTTTGTTCTCAGGATTGGGAAAGAAAGTAGGCAGGTGAATTGCTTGATTTAAAGAAACCCTAGATACCACTTTTGGCAGAAAACTAGGGTTGGTTCGTAAGGAGACCCTGTCTCTATGAAAGGTTATGAACGGTGGTATTGCCATTAGGGCCTGTAGTTCCGAAACCCTTCTTGCTGAGGTAATTGCCAACAGGAAAGCTGTCTTCCATGAGAGAAATTGTAAGTCCACAGAAGCTGCTGGCTCAAAGGGGGTAGAGTCAGTTTTTCTAGGACAAAGTTGAGGTCCCAAGCTGGTACTGGGGCCTTTCTTGGTGGCTTGATATTCTTGATTCCCTAAGAAATTGCCTTAACAAAGGATGTGAGAACACAGGTGGATCAGTGTTGTATCTAGCTGAAATAGCTGAAGCATGTATTTTTATAGAAGAATATGAGAGTCCATTCTGTAGCATATCCGCCAAGTATTCCAGGATGAGTGGGATGTTCAGTAATGATGCATCATGACCCTTGCTGGTATTCCAAATGCTGAATCTCTTCCATTTTGCTGAATAAACCTTTCTGGTGGATGGTCTGCGGGCTTCTGTTAATATCCGCTGAACTTCCTTGGAGAGAGATAGATTGAGGTTATTCATGGAATCTCCCAAGCTGTTAGCTGGAGCGTCTGAATGTTGGGATGTACTGTCTTGAAGTTGTTTTGAGTCAAAAGATGGGGCCATTGTGGAAGGGCCCATTTTTTGTTGTGGCATATGCTCCGTAGTAGTGGGTACCAGTGTTGTCTTGGCCAGTCTGGAGCTATTAGGATCCCCTTCGGCTTGTCTGCTTTGATCTTTAATAACACTGTGGTCATCAGTGGCAGAGGTGGAAATGCATAAATTATCAGGGTGCTCCAGTTGAATGAGAGGGCATCTATTTTCCATGCTTGTGGATGATATGTCCTTGTGCAGAACTTTTGTAAATGATGATTGAGGTGGGAGGCAAATAGGTCTACGTCCGGCCTGCCCCATGTCGAGGTGAGTCGTAGGAAGATGTCTGGATGTAGCCTCCATTCGTGGGGGTCTAGGAAATTCCTGCTTAGACTGTCCACCAGAACATTGTCTTTGCCTGGAATAAACTGGGATTGTAATTGTATGTTTAGGCCCAGTGATTTTTCCCAAAGATTCATTGTCAGTCTGCAAAGGGGGTAAGAATGAGTGCCCCCCTGCTTGTTTATGTACCACATCACTGTGGTGTTGTCTGTCCGTATTAGCAGGTAGCCTTGCTGAAGTTGTTGTCGAAAGGCCTCGATGGCATGCATTACTGCCAGCATTTCTTTTTGGTTGATATGCAGATGTGTTTCCTTTGGAGACCATTGTCCTTGAATACATCTGCCCTCCATGTGCGCCCCCCATCCAAGGTCTGAGGCGTCTGTGGTCATTGTTTGTGCTATTTGAGGTTTTTTGAATGACATACCTGTGTTTGCCTGGCTTACCGAGGCCCACCATAGAAATTCCTTTTGTAGGCATGGAATGAGCGGTATGGTTGTCTCTAGGTTGTTGCTGTGTTGAGACCATAAACATTTTAGGTACCATTGAAGCTTTCTCATGTGTAGTCTTGCTAATGGAACCAGGAGAATGCAGGATGCCATGTAACCCAGGGCCTGTAGGAATCTCCTTGCAGTCATCTGGGTGGTTTTGCCAAACCTTTGAAATAATGAGTTAACTTCTCTTGCTTGTCTTCGGTTAGGTAAGCCATTTGAGAGGTTGTGTCTAGATTGGCTCCTAAGAAGGTTATTTGTTGGGATGGCTGAAGTCTTGACTTTTGGAAGTTGACTGTGTATCCCAGAGCTTGTAGCAATTGTATGACATAATCCAAGTTTTTTTCAAAATCAGTTTGTCGTCCGCTTGTATGAGGCAGTCGTCCAGGTACGGGTAAATTTGGATCCCCTGGAGCCTGCAATGAGCAATTACTGAAGCCAGGCATTTTGTAAATACTCTGGGCGCAGTAGATAAGCCAAATGGCAATGCTGAGAATTGATAATGCTCTGGCCCTGCAAGAAATCTGAGGTATCTTCTGCAGCTGTGTCTGATAGGGACATGCAGGTATGCCTCCTTGAGGTCCAGAGTAATCAGCCAAGACCCCTTGCCCAGCATGGGAAGGAGTTGCTGTAAGGGCAGCATTTTGAACTTTGGTACTATGAGAAAGGTGTTTAATGCGGACAAATCCAGTATTGGTCTCCATTGAGTTTCTTTTCTTGGAACAAGGAACAGTCTTGAGTAAAACCCCTGGCCTTGTTCTTGTTGTGGAACTTTTTCTATTGCATTGATCTGAGCAAGCAGAGAAATTTGCTTGATAGCCTCTGTCCTCTAGTTTTGTGGTAGGTTTGGCATGCCTTGTTTCCTTGGTAAGGTATGAAAGTGGAACCTGTAGCCTTGGTCTATAATGTCCAAAATCCATTTGTCCTTTGTCAATCTGTGCCAATTGTCTGAAAACAGAGATAATTTTCCCAAGGGAGCTTCTGTTTGCTCTTTGGTTAGCGGAAGTAGAGGAAAGTCATTGGGATTGTCCCTGTGGGGCAGGAGAAGCCCCTGTGTCACTTCTTTGGTTTGCTGGTTGCCATTGTCGTCCCCTGTAGGAACCTCTGTATTGTCCTCTTCCTCGGCTCGCCTGTTTTGCCCTTTGAAATTTTTCAGGATTAGGAAAGGACCAGTTTTTTGAAGGCCAATTCCTGCTGAATCTGGGTAGCTGAACCTGGAGGAAATCTTTGACTGTCTGAACTGACTTGGCTTTTTCCTCAATGGTCTTTAATACATCTTTAGCATTAGCACCAAAAAGCTTGTTCTTTTCCAAGGGTGCATCAAGAAGTTTTGCCTTAACATGATCTGGTAGAGGTTGTTCTTTTAACCATGCATGTCTACGAATGACCGCCCCTGTCATAGCTGCCCTACATGAAGCTTCCAATGCATCATATCCACACTGAAGAAAGTGATTGCTAACTTGCTGAGAGTTATGTACAGCCTCCTGCAAAGACTTGCTATCTAAAGGTTCAGGAGAGGCCAAAGTTTTCTGTAAATCATCTAACAGGAAATCCTGATATTGAAACATATGAAAGAGACAATTGAGAGCTCTCACAGACAAAGTAGTGGAGGTGTAAACCTTCTTCCCCATCTCTCTAATGACCTAGCTTCCCTGTTGGAAGGCAAAGGATTTTTGGAGGTGGTAGCTGAAACCCCTTTCGGCCCCTGTGAAATAGTTTCTAAATCAACAGCATGGGCCCTAAAGAAATGAGAATGTGTTTCAGGGACTCTATAGTATCTGTTCGGCTTGGCAGGAACAGGAGGGAGAGTATCAGGGGTAACACTGGAGTCAGAGTATAGATCATCCAAAACATCAAGCACAGGAGGTATAGCTAAGGGCCTGTGTTGGGGCTTTTTAAGGAAGGTTCGAAGGCGCTTTCTGGAATCAGAATATTCCTGGCCTTGCCACTTAAAATGTTCCCTCATGGAATTCAGAACTTCCCCAAAAGAAATATCCTCAGGAGGGGAGGCCGAGGGGATGGAGTCCTCTGCATCTGAGTCCTCGTAGGTCTGGAAAGGCTCTTCCTGGCTATCGGAGTGGCCAGAGGCCTCAGAATCTTCATCTGAAGGGAGAGGGTCAGTGGGCTCAACCCTGGGCCTCTTATCAGGAGGAGGCTGGGATTCTCTCTCAGGATGGGCCTGGGAACCTCTGATCATGGAGATTAAGTCTGCTGCCATAGTCATGATTTGTGTTTCAGGAGTAGGCTGAGGTAAGACTTTAGCAGTAAAGTGCTTGGTCTTGCTGGCTGCCTTAGCACGTGTGTAGGCCTTGATAGACATGGACATGGGAGGCCTAGCAGCTCCACGTGCAGGAGTGACCTTATCCACAGCAATGGTCTCTGGCATTTCCTCGGTTTCAGTATCCGGAGGAAAATCAATAACTGGCGTCGGTGTGGTCTCCGGTATCAGAGGTATCGGTAATACGGTGTCTTCGGTTCAGAGCGGTGAAATAACCGCCTCAGAGGGAACCGGGGCACTCGCGGTAGGTTTTGGCGTGGTGTCGGCGGAAGACGCGGGCCAAGGATGTCGGTCCCGGTCTTTTCGTTTTTTAGGAGTCTGCGATGTCGGTAATTCCGACGGCATCGTGTAATCGAATTTTTCGCCGAAAAAGTTTTCAGCGAACTCCGCCCGGTGCCTGAGAGTGCGCTTATTGAAGCGAGCACAGGCCGAGATGTCATGTTCTGGGCCTAGGCAAGGAAGGCAGTAAGAATGGAAATCCTTATGAGGTATTTGTTTACCACAAGACAAACAATTATTAACTTTTTCAGTAATTTCTGACATCGGCTGAGGCAAGAAAAGGTCCCCAACGGGTACCAGCTTTTGATGACTTCGGATCGAAGAATACAGGAGCTGACCGACCGGCACTTGCGAACTGCTTCTGCTTCGGGCACCGCGCAGCAAGAAAGACTGAAGAAGATGGCGTCGGCTGATGCTTATGTACTCCTGCCGCTCTGACGTCGGAGAGAAATGTGACATCAGCCGACGTCGGACCCAGACTTTGGAATCCGGCCAACCGAGGGCTGCCTGAGGCACGACAACCCATATGTTATGACTGCAGTTGCATTCTTGAAGGACATCTTTTTCCCCCATCTCTCTAAGGACCTTGCTTCCCTGTTATTTTGGAGGTGGTAGCTGAAACCCCTTTAGGCCCCTGGGAAATTGTTTCTAAATCAACAGCATGGGCCTTAAAGAAATGAGAATGGGTTTCTGGAACCCTATAGTATCTGTCAGGCTTGGCAGGGGCAGGAGGAAGAGTATCAGGGGTGACACTGGAGTCAGAATACAAATCATCCAAAACATCAAGCACAGGAGGTATAGCTAAGGGTCTGTGCTGGGGCTTTTTAAGGAAGGTTCGAAGGCGCTTTCTGGAATCAGAATATTCCTGGCCTTGCCACTTGAAATGCTCCCTCATGGAATGCAGAACTTCCCCAAAAGAAATATCCTCAGGAGGGGAGGCTGAGGGAATGGAGTCCTCTGCATCTGAATCCTCATAGGTCTGGAAGGGCTCATCCTGGCTTTCGGAGTGAACAGAGTCCTCAGAATCTTCATCTGAAGGAAGAGGGTCAGAGGGTTCAACCCTGGGCCTTTTGTCAGGAGGAGGCTGGGATCCTCTCAGGATGGGCCTGGGAACCTCTGATCAGAGAAATTAAATCTGCTGCCATAGACATGATTTGTGTTTCAGGAGCAGGCTGAGGTAAGGTTTTAGCAGTAAGATGCTTGGACTTGCTGGCTGCCTTAGCACGTGTGTAGGCCTTGATAGACATGGACATGGGAGGCCTAGCTGCTCCACGTGCAGGAGTGACCATATCAACAGCAATGGTCTCGGGCATTTCCTCGGTTTCGGTATCCGGAGGAAAATCAATAACTGGCGTCGGAGTGGCCTCCGGTATCGGAGGTATCGGTAAAGCGGTGTCTTCAGTTCGGAGCGGTGGAATAACCGACTCAGAGGGAAACGAGGCACTCGCGGTTAATTTTGTCATGGTGTCGGTGGAAGACGCGGGCCGAGGATGTCGGTCCCGGTCTTTTCGTTTCTTAGGAGTCTGCGTTGTTGGTTGTTCTGACGGCATTGTATAATGAAATTTGTCGCCGAAGAAGTCTTCTGCGAACTCCGCCCGGCGCCTGAGAGTGCGCTTATTGAAGCGAGCACAGGCGACACAGGCCGAGACGTCGTGGTCTGGGCCAAGGCAAGGGAGGCAGTAAGAGTGGAAATCCTTATGAGGTATTTGTTTACCACAAGACAAACAATTATTTACTTTTTCAGTAATTTCTGACATCGGCTGAGGCAAGAAAAGGTCCCCAACGGGTACTTTTGATGACTTCGGTTTCGAAGAATACAGGAGCTGACTGACTGGCACTTGCGAACTGCTTCTGCTTCGGGCACCGCGCGGCAAGAAAGACTGAAGAAGATGGCATCGGCTGATGCTTATATACTCCAGCCGCCCTGACGTCGGAGATAAATGCGACATCAGCCGACGTCGGACCCAGACTTTGGAATCCGGCCGACCGAGGGCTGCCTGAGGCAGGACAACCCATATGTTATGACTGCAGTTGCATTCTTGAAGGACATCCATAAATTCACTCATGGAATAGCACCCTGTCCCACATGAAAAGGGGAAATAGGTAACAAGTAAATGTCCCAACATATCCTTGTTCTGCCTGCCTCTGGGTTATTCATACAAAATAAAATGGGTAAAAAAACTACTATGGGAACATAAAGTTAGGCTTCTTAAGATTTCTCTCGGTACCTATGAACTTGGAGGAAGTGTCCAATCAAAGATGCTTCACGGCATGTGTGTAGAACTACAGGTCATTAAGGCAAAGCGTGTCAGTAGAAGCACTGCACAAGCACAGCATGACGTCACAAAAAGAGCAAGTTTTTTTTCTTTTGTTGAGCTTCATAGAAGCTAATGTGTTGATCTTCATGTGGGGAAAAGGAAACGTTTCTGAAATGATAATGGGACAGAAGAAATAAATCTGAACATTATCAGAGGCTGTAACACAAAACATCCAGGAGAAATACATAAACCATTTCTGGGCTCAGGTGGTGTCTTACTAACTGTATCGCATACAAGTCAAAGAACGGAGCACATCGTGTCATCAAATGTAATTTCAGCAAACACAAAGAACAAGTGCTGCCCTTCAAAACTGGTTTCACCAACAGTGGTGTTTGCTTTTTTCTCGACTGCTGTGTGATCTTGGAGCTGACATAAGTCTTGAGGGGGGTCCCTCTACATGGGATGTAGGGGGATTCGCCCCTTACAAAAACAAAATTAAGTTGTATGGTGAAGGTGGTTTCAGAGAATGGTTTCTTCTTTTTCCATTTGCCAAAATTATCTTCGATGACTTGACAGGAATCTGTCAAAGAGAATCCACATACAGGTGAAACGTCTGCACCAAAGACATTTATATAATCAAAAATCTGCACAAAATGCTGTTAGGCAGACAGCTAATAAACAAGCTAAATTTTTTGTCAGGGCTGAACAACATGGATGCAGAAACAGTAAAACAGAGAAAGCCATAATTCTACAGTGGAGTGTGTTTGTTACAGCAACCTTATGCATGTCTGAGGGGATAAAATTCTCACTTAAAACTCTACGGTGAGTTCTACAACTGATGATAAAAGCGAAAGAAGAAAATAAGGTAAAAGAGCATATGGGCATCATATACAATATACCTTTTAGAACATTTCCACTGAAGAAACAGAATGGTTACAGAGGTGACAACAGGGCTGGAAGGAGTAGTATACCACAATGGATGACAACACTGCCAGGTGCAGAGCCACCATCCTCATTCAGTGCATGTTTTTGACAGTACACCTTTTCTCTACTTTAAAATAATTGAGAACAACGGGCCTATGCAAAAGTTGCCTTCTGGAAAAAAAAAAGCCAGTTAATAAACTACAGGACTACAAAGCATTACAAAAAATGAAAAATGTTAAATTGCAGTACACCTCATTGTACTAAATAAATAAATAACTTTTAAAAAATGTAAACAGTAGCATGCATGGTGCATACATGGCTACACCCATGAACCCTGCATACAACCAGATGAAAAGAACATGATGCTAAAGATACATGCTTTGCTGAAGACATCATTCTCAACATGGCTTATATACAAATCTTAAAAACTGGAAGTGAAATTTTTGGGATGCATTTTATTAGCTGTAGGAACAAAGCCAGATCCTCATAAAACCAAAGCTGTGTGTAACATGGTCCAGACAACGAATGTACACAAGTTGAGCTTCCTGATTATGATCAATCAGCTGGTGTAGCTTATTCCATCCAAGCTGAGAAAGAAAGACAAACCACTGAGAGACTATGTTCAACAAAATCCTTAGTACTAGAATCATAAACAGGAATCAGCATTTAGCTGGTAAAAGATGAAACCATTCTAAACATCTTTTCTTAAACTACTTGATGTAAATACACATCTGAAAATCTCTGGAAATGCATTCTCTTTCAGACTTAAAACCAGGAGGCCAATTGGTTTTCCTCCCATAGCTTATTCTTCAAGGTCCATGAATCAAATGGTGCAGAAAGTACAGTTGTGTACACTTACCATAAATGTAGATGTTCCGAGTGTATTCACTGTTGCAGTCATCACACTTGGGTTATCTGCCTGCAGGTAGCCTTCAGTCGGCCCGAATAACAGAGACTTAGTATTTCTGTGTCGGATGCTATCACTCCAGGACTGACATCAGGTCGTCAGGGGTATAAAAAAACAGGCAGCCAACACCATTACATCAGTTTTTCTTGCCTCAAATGTCAGGAGCCCCCCCAAATAGGGAGCTAAGTTATGGTGGGGAAAAAAACACCAGTAAAAAGTAAATACCAATACCCCTGAAAGGGGTGAGTAACTGCCATAGAGAGGAGAGAGAGAGAAGCCAGGGGGCTGGAGGGAGGGAAACCAGGACTGCAACAGTGAATACACTCGAACATCTACATTTATGGTAAGTGTACACAACTGTACTACATTCTTTGTGTTTCACTGTTGCAGTCATCACACTTGGGTGGATTCCCAAAGCTGAAGAAGGGTGGAGGCAGTCAAGAAGAGTTGGGACTGGCTAGTATGCCTTGCAGGACTGCTGCTGCAAAACCTGCCCTGGATTTGTAAAAGATAGGCAGGTGGTAATGCTTGGTGAAGGTGTGTACTTAACTCCAGGTAGCAGCTTCCAGGATGTCCCTGGTAGGGACTCCCCTGAGAAATGCTGTAGAGGTAGATGTTGCCCTAGTGGAATGTGTTCTGACCCCCTGAGGGGTTGCTTTCCCATGGAGCTTGTAGTAGAAATGCATGCAGTGTGCTATCCATTTGGAAATTGTTTTGAAATGACCTTGCCCTCTGCCCCTGTTGCAAAGCTGACTAGTAACTGGTCAGATTTTCTGAAGGGCTTAGTCCTGTCAAGGTAGAATCTGAGCTGTCTGTGCACGTCCACGGAGTGCAGGATCCTTTCCCCTTTATTTTGAGAATTAGGGAAGAAAGTTGGCAAATGGATGGATTGTTTGAGAGCCACACTGGACACCACTTAAGGCATGAAGGAAGGTTTAGTCCTGAGGGAAACCCTGTCAGCATGGAAAATAATGAAGGGTTCCACAGCCATAAGTGCTTGTAGCTTAGACACTCTTCTAGCTGAAGTGATGTCCAGAAGCAAGGCTGTTTTCCAAGAGAGGAATTTTAAGTCTGCTGACGCAGCAGGTTCAAAGGGGGAAAGCGTGAGCTTTTCCAGTACAAAGTTAAGGTCCCAAGCAGGGGTGGGTGCGCTCCTTGGTGGCCTTAAGTTGTTTGTCCCTCTCAGGAACTGTTTGATAAGAGGGTGCGAGAAGAGAGGGGGCTCAGTGTTGTAATGAGCCGAAATGCCTGAGGCATGTATCTTAATGGAGGGGAAGGACAGGTCTTTGTGGAGTAGATCTGCTAAGTAATCCAGGATTAGAGGCAGGGAGGGCAGAGTGGTGTCCTCTCCTTTAGATAGAATCCAGAAGCAGAACCTTTTCCAGTTATCAGCATAGGATTTCCTTGTACTGGGTCTTCTGGCTTCTAGAATGACATCCAGCACCTACTTGCTTAGCGTTGCTGGGGGAGAATTCAAGGAATAAGCCAAGCTGCAAGATTTAGGGTTTGCAGTTGTGGATGCAAAATCTGTCCTTCCTGCTGAGAGAGCAGGGTTGGGTTCTGGTGTAGGTGCCAGGGTGGCACTGGTGACAGGCTGCGCAGGAGTGGGTACCAGTGCTGGCGTGGCCAGTCTGGGGCAATCAGAATTGTCCTTGGTCTGTCCTGTCTTATCTTGAGTAATACTCAAGAGAGAAGGGACAGAGGAGGAAAGGCATAGCTTGACAGATTTACCCACTGAAAAGAAAGGACATCCACTTTCCAGGCCCTGCTGTGAGGATTCCTGGTGCAGAATTTGCTGAGCTGGTGGTTGTAGGGGAAGGCAAAGAGATCAACCTCTAGGGTGCCCCATTTCTGAGTCAGAAGGGTGAAGGTGCTGAGCTCCAACTGGCACTCGTGTGGGTCTAGGAGATTTCTGCTTAAGTCGTCTGCCAGTGAGTTTTGTTTGCCTGGCAGGAATTGAGCTTGCAGATGGACTTGCATGTCCAAGACCATGTGCCATAGGGCCATGGCTAACCTGCAGAGTGGGTAGGTGTGGGTTCCTCATTGCTTGTTGATGTACCACATAACTGTGGTGTTGTCTGTTTTTATTAGCAGTTGTCCTGGAAATAGTAGGGATCTGAAAGCTGTCAGGGTGTTCTGCACAGCTAGCATCTCTTTTTGGTTGATGTGCAGATGAATTTGACTTGGGCTCCAGTGGCCCTGAATGCATTTGCCATATATGCGTGCTCATCAGGCATAGTCTGATGCATCTGTGGTTAGGGTCTGGGCAGCATGGGGTTGAGAAAAGGGCAGTCCCTTGTTGTGGTAGCATGTTTCTGCCCACCAAAGGAACTCTGTCCTTAGACAGGGTATGACAGGAATGACTGTTTCCAGGTCCTGAGAATGTTGGCACCAAAGACTTTTTAAGTACTATTGAAGTTTCCTCATATGCAGTCTTGCATATGGAATTAGCAGTATACATGAGGCCATGAACCCTAAGGCCTGCAGTATTTTTCTTGCGGACAGCTGGGTTTTGGTGGCCGTTTGTTTGAAGCAGGCTGTCAGAGAGACTTGTTTTTCTGAAGTGAGAAATGCCATCTGGGATGTTGTGTCCAAGCTTGCTTCCAAGAACACTATCTTTTGAATGGGTACCAGTTTTGATTTATTTTCGTTGATGGTGTATGCCAAGGAAGTGAGAAGGTGTTTCACAAATGTCAGGTGCTGCAACAGCAATTCCTAGCTGTCCGCCTGAATCAGGCAGTCGTCCAAGTATGGGAAAATTTGGATATTTCTCTGCCTGCAGTATGCAATGGCTGGAGCCAGGCATGTTGTGAAAACACTGGGCGCAGTCGATAAGCCAAAGGGAAGTGCAGAGAACTGATAATACTATATCCTGCCCTGAAACATAGATACTTCCTGCATGACTCCCTTATGGGGATGTGCAGATAGGCTTCTTTCAAGTCTAGGGTGACTAACCAGGCATCGTTGGCTAGCACAGGAAGAAGCTGCTGCAGGGTAAGCATTCTGAATTTTGGTACCACCAGGAAGGTGTTGAGAATTGAAAGATCCAGGATTGGGCGCCAAGAGCCCTCGTACCTGGGTACCAGGAAGAGACAGGAGTAAAATCCTTGACCGCCTCTGTTCTACTGGAACTGGCTGAATAGCTCTGATACTGAGCAGGGAAGCTACTTGGCTTTGAGCCTCTGCCCACCGGTTTGGAGGAAGGTCTGGAAACCCGCTTGGGGTTGGCAGTGAATGGAAATAAAATTTGTAACCCTGGGATACAATGTTGAGGCCCCACCTGTCCTGTGTGATGGACATTCAATTTTATGCATGAAGGGCAAGTTTTTCTCCTAGGGGCCCAAGCAATTGGGCAGGGCTGGGGAGTGGAGTAAAGAAGTCATTGTGAGTTTTTTCGTAAGGAGGCGGCTTACCACTCCCTGCTTTAGGGGTGGGGGCACTCCATTGCTTAGATCTCTGCATAACCTGAGACTGTAGTCTAGGTGGTCCTGTTTCCCCTGGGTCTGGTTTGATGAGGCCTGGAAGAGGCTGGAAAGGACCAGTGTTTGGAAGGGCAATGCCTACTGAATCTAGGGGGTTGCACTTGTAAGAATTCTTTAACAGTCTGCACAGATGTAGCTTTTTCTTTCTTCTTTTTAAGAACCTCTTCTGCTTTGGTGCCAAACAAACTGTCCTTGCTCAAAGGAGTGTCTAGTAACTTTGATTTGACATGGTCTGGCAAGGTCTGCTCCTTGAGCCAAGCATGCCTTCTCAGTACAGATCCACTAACTGCTGCCTGGCAAGATGCTTCTAGGGCGTCAAAGCCACACTGCAAAGTATGCTTACTGGCTTGGCTTGCAGAGTGCATAACCTCCTACAATTCTTTATTTTCTGCACAGTCTGTAAAGGTTGCTACTTTTTGTTTAATAAGTTCCATAATATGCTGCTGGTACTTCAGCATGTGAAACTGACAATTCAATGCCCTAATAGCAAGAGTTGCAGAGGTATATACCTTCTTACCCCATCTGTCCAAAGCTCTGGAATCCCTGTCCGAAGGGGTGGGATTTTGGCTGTAGTAGCCTTGACACCTTTAGGCCCCTGGGAAATGATCTCTGGATCAGCAGTAGGATTCTTGAAAATAAATTTGTGAGTGTCAGGTACTCTGTAGTACCTGTCTGCTTTCCTAGGGGCAGGAGGTACAGAGTCAGGAGTAAGACTGGATTCCATAAAAACATCATCAACAACATCCAGGACAGGGGGTATTGCTAAAGGCCTGTGCTGAGGCAACTTTAGGAATTCTCTGAGTCTCTTTTTGGACTGAGGATAACCTTGGCATTTCCAGTGGAAATGCTCTCAAGGTATGCAAGGGTTCACCAAAAGAAAAATCCTCTGGAGGGGAGGCAGAGGGAATGGATTCCTCTGCATCTGAATCCTCATAAGCAGATAAGAGCATGTCTTCATAATCAGAAATCTCAGAGTCATCGGACTCCTGGTCTGTAGATGCTGTAGGGGACTGGTCTCTTTTTCTCTTAGCAGGGGAAGGCTGACTTCCCCTAATCAGCATAATAAGGTCTTCAGCCATTCTAAGCATTTGTTTTTGTGGCATGGGAGCAGGTGCATGCGCTTTGGTCGTCGGTTTTCTAGGTGTAGTGCGCACTCTGGGCCTAAGAATCTCAGTAGGTTTGGTTAAAAAAGTCATCGGTTTGAGATGAACATCGGTTGAGCGAAGAATTGCCTCAGAAGCTAGTGCCTGCACAGCGGCTTCAGACCCATCCAAGGTAGAGACATCCGCAGGTTCCATAGTCGAAGAAGACTCTCGCAGCATACCGAACTCCTAACGCGTCTCGGTAGAGGCCTGCGAATCCAGTGAAGCAGGCATCAGGGGCTGCGAAAGCGCCTCACTGAGTACCGGCAGACTGGCGACTAGCTTAACGGAAGCGTCATCAGCAGCTTTGGACCTATGCGGTCTGTCTCTGTCTTTATCCT
The DNA here is from genome assembly GCF_019279795.1 of Protopterus annectens. Lineage (NCBI taxonomy): Eukaryota > Metazoa > Chordata > Ceratodontiformes > Protopteridae > Protopterus > Protopterus annectens. The sequence continues at coordinate 715,242,439 of NC_056735.1, read as the reverse complement.
TATGTTTTTTTGGAATCTCGGTAATCGGATGGCTTACCGAAGCCATTTCAGAATACAGAGATCAAGAGCGAAAAAATTTAGCGACAAAGAGATCCCGATGATGAATGGTTCGGGCATTAAACAAGGCACAAAACCGACAGTGAGATATGTCGTAGTCTGGGCCTAAACAGGTGACGCAGTAAGAATAAAAATCTCTGTGAGGTATTAGCTTTCCACAGGAAAGACAATTGTTAACTTTTTCTGACATCGGTTAGAGCAAGAAAAAAGGATCCCCAACCGGGTACTTAGCTTTAGAAGACTTCAGGATTATTCAATTTGTAAATGAAAATTCAGGTAGCGGCCGACCGGCACTTGTGAACTGCTTCTGCTTCGGGCTCCGCGGCAAGAAAGACTGATGTAATGGCTTTGGCTGCCTGTTTTTATACCTCTGATGACTTGACGTCAGTCCTGGAGCGACAGCATCCAACGTAGAAATACTAAGTCTCTGGTATTCTTTGAAAATGCTGAACGCCAACACTGAAAAGAAGTCAGAAATCCAAGAAAAGAGCGAATCTTGAACATCAATTTTCAGTTTCAAACTTTTTTTTTTTGCAATGGGGCAAGCCCCCCCACACACACACACACCTCTAGGCATTATATATATATATATATATATATATATATATATATATATATATATATATATATATATATCTATAAAATATTCCAGGAAATGATCATCTCAGACTTAGTATATGCAAGACCATTTACCCAATAAACACTTTTGCCTACAATCTAAAGATTCTACATGCAGCTGCAGCACATGGGAAAACACTACACTATGCCTTGTCCAAGTTTGTCAACACTTTAGGTGCTGTGTACCTTTAAACAAACACCTGTAATGATAATTTCAGTGTAATGGTTGTGCAATTGTTTTTAATGATATCACATGAGTTAGACCACTTAGAGTAATGGGAAAAGGTAAGTACCTTTGTTTTAATTTTTTTTTATTTTCTTCCAGTTTCTGCAAACTCGGAAGTAGTACATTTGCAAATCAGGAATGCCAAACCAGATCCCCAAGTTGGAGGATGAAGAAGGTGCAGCCCCCGACAAAAAAAATGTTTACAAACTTTTGATGGTATTTGTGTGTACGTGACTTTTTGTGTTCGTTATACTGTGAATTTCTGATGATTTTGTTACAGTGCTTTCAGCCTTAATATGTAACACATCTCGCTGTTTCATTATGGTTATCCGTATCCCAAGTAAGAGCCTTCTTACAGCAGATAGTCTCAGGTTTCCATGTATAAAAAAACATACGACAAGCAGACACAGAACTGATGGATAACAAATACATAATTGGTCACGGACGACTTGTTTGCAATTGCCAGTTATTTTATTTATACCTAGTTGATGGATTTAACAACCTCCAGGAGAAGATGCACTCAGATACTGTCTATTCTCAAGTGATGGAAATACCAAAAATGGCTACAACAAGCAGTGAAGAATCCTGAAA